>NC_050072.1:111500654-111685654 GCF_009764565.3 Dermochelys coriacea
TATATAATTTATATTTACGAGCCTATGTCACACTTTAGGTTACCTATACTGAGTTGCTAAATGTCTTAATAGGACATGACTCTCTACAAAACTAGAATGGTTGAGTACATTAAAAACCAACATATGTAAAGTTCCTGGCCTTGCCAGAAGTTTAATAGGCAGCAAAATGCTCTATTCCACTTAGGGTTGCCAGGTGTCCAGTTTTAGACAGGAATGCCCGGTCAAAAAGGTACCCTGGAGACTCCGGGCAGCACCACTGACCGTGCCATTAAAAGTCCAGTTGTTGGCGCAGTAGAGCTAAGGCAGGCTCCCTGCCTGCCATGGCTCCACGCAGCTCCCGGAAGCAGCAGCATGTCCCCACTCTGTCTCCTACAAATATAGGGTCAGCTGGGGGACTCTGCAAGCTGCCCCCACCCCAAGTACCAGCTCTGTAGCTCCTATTGCCCGGGAACAGTGGCCAATGGGAAACGAGGGAGTGGTGCCTGTGGACGGGGCAGTGTGCAGACCCTCCTGGTCATGCCTCCGCGTAGGAGTCAGAGAGGGTTATGTTGCTGCTTCTGAACATTGCTTGAGATAAGCACCACCTGGAGCCTCTACCCCGACCCTTCCCACATCCCAACCCCCTTCCCCGATTCCCCTCTTGCCCTCTTAACCCCTCAATCCCAGAGTACCCTTCTGTACCCCAAATCCTTCATTCCCAGCCCCACCCAGAGTCTGCACCCCCAGCTGGAGCTCTCACACACCTCAACCTCTTGCCGCAGCCCAGAGCCCCCTCCAGCACTCCAAACCCCTCATCCCTGGCTCCATACCAGAGCCCACACCCCCAGCCAGAGCCTTCACCCCGCCACACACACCTCAACCCCCTACCCCAGCCCAGACCCCCTCCTGCATCCTGAACCCCTCATTTCTGGCCCCACCCCAGAATCTGCACCCCCAGCCCAGAGCCTGTACCCCCTCACACATCCTAGCCCCCTGCCTTAGCCTGGAGTCCCCTCCCATACTCCAAACCCCTCGGCTCCACCCCCCAGCCTGGAGCCCCATCCTGCACCCCAAACCTCTCATCCCTGGGCCCCCCTTAGCCTTCACCCCCAGCTGGAGCCCTCATCCCCTCCCGCATTCCAGCCCCCTGAGCCAGCCTGATGAAAATGAGGGAATGAATGAAGGTGAGAAGAGTGAGCGACGTCGGGGGGCACAGGGTGAAGCAAGGGTGTTCAGTCTTGTGCGAGTAGGAAGTTGGGAACCCTAATACCACTTGGGAGACCCAAGTTTAAGAATGCACTCAAGTCCCTCACTTCCAGGCCAGCAAGGAGCAATGCCCAGGCAGCTCACTCACAACTTGACACAGGAAGTAACACCTCACATCAACTTGCTAGTGACCTCTCCAGATGAATCAGGACAAGCTACAAAGGCATTCTCAGAAGAAGGAAAGCAGACCTGATGGAGACTTTAGGGTGAGAGCAATGAGTCAAGGGAGGGACACAGAGTTTATCAGAGATCCATGGGGTCCAAAAAATAATCCCATCCAGCCCCCTCCTTAAAAAAGCAACAAAATCCCTCAAGGTACTGTTAAGTACTTAAAAAAAAAGTCGGTTTAGTCAAACAATTCACACCTGGGATTATAAACAGTTTACCTCAGGGACAGCTGCCATGCTCTGACACTCAGAATATGTCTACAATACAACTGGGAGGTGCGATTCCCAGTGTGGGTGGGCAGGCTTTCGCTAACTCACCCTAGCATGCCAAATATAGCAGTGGGAACATCACAGCACAGGCTCACTGCTCGGGCCCAGGCAGCTTCGACTCGGGTGTCAGTCAACAGATGTCCACACTGCTATTGAGCTAGTGCAAGTCTGTCTACCCAAAGTAGGAATCACACTTCCCAGCTGCAGCGTAGGCAGAAGCTGAGGATCTGATTCTGTGACTCCTTTCTCACGCGGAGGAGTTCTTATTCACTGGAAGTAGTCACACAGCTACTCAAGTCAGAGCGGCTGAATTGGCCCTGATTGTATTGACCCAGTAGTATTTTCACAGCTTTGGCCACCAAAATGTTCAAGTTTCAGAGTAGCAACCGTGTTAGTCTGTATTCGCAAAAAGAAAAGGAGGACTTGTGGCACCTTAGAGACTAACAAATTTATTTGAGCATAAGCTTGTAGCTCACGAAAGCTTATGCTCAAATAAATTTGTTAGTCTCTAAGGTGCCACAAGTACTCCTTTTCTTTTTGCAAAATGTTCACGTAATTCTCCGTGCATGTTATATTGCTTCAGCAGAAATCACTACAGCTTCACAAACCCTTTACTTTGAAAAGACCTATGTCTAATGATTGTGGGGTTTTTTTTTGGCAAATTTAATCTGAACCAACTACTTTTTTTTGTGCACAGGCAATTTTGATATCAACTTTCAAAACTCCACTGACTACATGCAATCTAAGGCTTCTGCAGTATTAGATCTCTGTATACAGAATGGCTGCATGACATGGGGACTGCTGTAGTTTATGCTTTATGAAGTTTTCTCAATATTTTCCTGCTTTTATTTTTTTTAAGGGTGATTGAAGACAGAAAAAAGAAACCTGTTTTCTTTTTTTGCTTTTAATACTCCTATTCTGAGACCATCTATGACAATATCTCTTGGAAAATTGCTCCTGTCCAATAAAATGGTCAAAGTACTCCTTTGCCAGCGGCATTCATTCATTATATAAATCAAACAAGCATACAAAAACAGACAAAAAGTGACTGGTAATGCCCAGTGAATTCCTATGTTCAGCTAAGATGATTTGGGTGCATTGCATGCAGATGTCAGGTATTTTAATAAAGAGCTCCATTGTGCGGGGCCCCACTACTCCTCCATAGCTCCCAGCACTCCCTTGAAAGGGGGGAGGGTGGGGGGGACAGCCATTCCAGCTGGGCTTGGAACCTGTCTGAGTCAGGAAAACCACAGCTCATAAGCAAAGAGGAAGCATAATGTTCTACAAGGACAAAAACATTAGCAAAATGTCACTCAGCCCCAGTTCCACATGTTGGCTGCCACGGCCTCTTCCTCCTAGCATGCCCGATTGATATAAATTCCATCTGCTCAGCAGCCAAGTGACAGAGAAGAAAATACCGGCATCTGGTCTCTATTGCTGTCGGGTTTTGTTCCATGTTAGACCTTAGCTAGAAACATATGAAGAGATGAAGGTGCTGGCAAGCAACTAAAAGGCTGCATTGGCACAAATGAGACTTTCTGATGCTTTTCACACTTCACTCTTGATTTTTACAGGGGAAAAAGGCGGAGGAGACTTGATAAACTGAGTTTCAAGAGCCAACAGGCCTGGAGGTCATCTGGTGTTTTTAACTTTTTTTTTGGTGTTTAAAACTGTAAAGCACAACAATCTTTTTTTAACACGACAGAAGGTAACTAAGTCACACAAGAATGTTGCTCTTCAGCTAACTTTTTTTTCTTCTCTTAAACATCCACTGGTTTGGACCTGCTCCACAGGCACTTTATATTCTCCCGAGGAGCAGCTGGAAAACGCCAAAAGACCAAACCACTAACTCTCTTTTAACCCCACTGTGTCCAGCAAAAAGTTAGTTTGCTGAACCGCAGAGGGAGAAATAAAGCTCTTCAACAAAGCACACGCAGTATCCAAGAATCTTTTTTCACATCTCACTTGTGCTACTGAAGTGGCCGTTGAGAGTGACCACTGGAAGGGGGAGGAGGGAGAGAGAGTCTGTCTGTGTTCTGGGCATTCCTTAATGAGGATTGCTGTTCACAAGCATAGATGCGGGGCGGGGGGGAGGGGAGAGAGAGAGAAGGAATGAAAGAAAATAAACAGAAAATAAATTTGCGGTCAAATCATATTCTTGCGGTGGAAAACAGCTGGAATCATAAACACAGAGGCATTCTGTATCTAAACTGACCCAGGGCATACAAATGAAAACATGTTCACAGAAGGACATAGTGTGAAAAAAAAAATCTGATCATCTATAATCATCACAGAGTTTGCTTTTATACAAAAAGCAAACAAAACACCATTTTATTTATTTGTGTTTCTACAACCTTGGTGGGCTGCTGGGACCCTTTTGCAATGAGTGTGTCATCTTGTTTGGGTGAGAGAGCCATGAATTGACAAAGAGAAGTGAAGCAAGTGAACTGCAATCAAAATGACATTATAATACTGAGAGAGAGAGGGAGAGAGAAGAGCTCTTGAGAACATATAAATATATAATAAAGCCCTGGAACAGTTAATAATTAATTGTTAGGAAGAAGCTTTTATTTCAATGAAAAGAAGGGCTTCCAAATGTCCACCCCATCAGTAAGAGGAAGAATGGAACCATCCAGTTTAATGATGCCCAAGAGAGGTCCACCCCTGTGCAAAGGGCCAGGAACCGACTTATGCACCACTTATGTCCTCAAAACAGATCTTAGATGACATTAAAGTGCTGCATAATGCTTATGCTGGCCCTCTGCTTGGGGATAAATTTTACTCAGTGAAATTCAACTGAATTACACCCATTTATATCAGCTGAGTGCCTAGCCCGATGAGTTTAGCGCATCTCAGATCTACTGGATTGCGCACAGGACCCAGAGTTAGGGGCCACCTGTTCCTGGGCCACCTCTATTCCTGTCTCTGCTAGTAAAAGGTTACCTTGGGCAAGTTACTTCTCATCCTAGTGGTAGGGCTTCTCCATCCATAAAAAGGGAATAATTAGTGCCCACTTTTGGAAAGCTCTTTGAGATCTAGATAAAAGCCCCTCCACAAGTGCATTATATTATTTTCACAAAAGAGCCTTGCCATTCTACTGCACAAGGGAGCATTCTCTTCAGAAAATGATGGGTTGCACTGTTGCCTGGAGTACATTGAGAATGTGTGGTGAGCCCACATTTGTGGTGATGAGATATTGCCAATTTCTTCTTGAGGGGTTGTCTTTTATTCACCAGCATCAAAGTGACTGTCAGCACAGATCCTTTCCTCCTGCATCTTCTCCGAGATGGATAGCATTATCACATGCTAAAGAACAGCACAATGTATGCACATTACTATGAAAGACCAAGTACTTTATCTCACATCACCAACCTGTGCTAGCCTGGGAATGGGGTTAGAACCTAAGGAAGGTCACAAACATGGGGCTTTCACTGCAGAGCCAAGACAGCATTCAAATCTCTTTCAAGGGAATCAAACAGAACTGCTCAAAGTTTGGAATTTCTGTTCCATGGGAAATTCCAACATTTCAATATCTGTTTTTATTCCAAATTAGAATGAAAAAAAACACAACAAATTTCAATATTAATGTTGAAACACAATGTTTGAAAAAAATTCATTTCAGGTCAACGGAAACATTCCATTTTGATAAAAATTGAAACATTTTGTTCAGATTTTGACATTTTTATTTTACATTTTACGATAATTTATAATCTCAAGTTTCAAAATTAAAAAATGTTTTGGAAAAAATCCAAGTAATATTGTTTTGATATTTTGAAACTCCCCCCCACCTATTTTTTTCCTAAATTAAATTTCAGCAAAATTGACACATTCCTTCAGAAAGTTTTGATTGTCACAAAACAGCATTTTCTAATGGGAAGACATTCTACTAGAAAATTTTGATCAGCTCTAGATTCAAACCCAAATTGAAAAAAGAAAAGGAGTACTTGTGGCGCCTTAGAGACTAACAAATTTATTAGAGCATAAGCTTTCGTGAGCTACAGCTCACTTCATCGGATGCATTTGGTGGAAAAAACAGAGGGGAGATGGATATACACACACAGAGAAGATGAAACAATGGGTTTATCATACATGATACAGTTCTGTGGTGACCTAGAATCCTATTTTCGATGTCTCCGACTCAAGGAATATTTCCAACACACCTCTAACCAACATATTAACCCACAGAGACCTTCCTACCAACACTACAGAAAGAAGAATTCTGGGTGGACTCCTCCTGAAGGTCGAAACAGCAGCTTGGACTTCTACATAGAGTGCTTCCGCCAATGTGCACGAGCTGAAATTGTGGAAAAGCAGCATCACTTGCCCCATAACCTCAGCCATGCAGAACACAATGCCATCCACAGCCTCAGAAACAACTCTGACATCATAATCAAAAAGGCTGACAAAGGAGGTGCTGTCGTCATCATGAATAGGTCGGAGTATGAACAAGAGGCTACTAGGCAGCTCTCCAACACCACTTTCTACAAGCCATTACCCTCTCATCCCACTGAGAGTTACCAAAAGAAACTACAGCATTTTCTCAAGAAACTCCGTGAAAAAGCACAAGAACAAATCCACACAGACACACTCCTAGAACCCCGACCTGGGGTATTCTATCTGCTACCCAAGATCCATAAACCTGGAAATCCTGGACGCCCCATCATCTCAGGCTTTGGCACCCTGACAGCAGGATTGTCTGGCTATGTAGACTCCCTCCTCAGGGCCTACATTACCAGCACTCTCAGTTATCTTCGAGACACCACTGACTTCCTGAGGAAACTGCAGTCCATTGGTGATCTTCCTAAAAACACCATCCTAGCCACTATGGATGTAGAAGCCCTCTACACCAACATTCCACACAAAGATGGACTACAAGCCGTCAGGAACAGTATCCCCGATACTGTCACGGCTAACCTGGTGGCTGAACTTTGTGACTTTGTCCTCACCCATAACTATTTCACATTTGGGGACAATGTATACCTTCAAGTCAGCGGCACTGCAATGGGTACCTGCATGGCCCCACAGTATGCCAACATTTTTATGGCTGACTTAGAACAACGCTTCCTCAGCTCTCATCTCCTAATGCTCCTACTCTACTTGCGCTACATTGATGACATCTTCATCATCTGGACCCATGGAAAAGAAGCCCTTGAGGAATTCCACCATGATTTCAACAATTTCCATCCCACCATCAACCTCAGCCTGGACCAGTCCACACAAGAGATCCACTTCCTGGACACTACGGTGCTAATAAGCGATGGTCACATAAACACCACACTATATCGGAAACCTACTGACCGCTATTCCTACCTACATGCCTCTAGCTTTCATCCAGATCATACCACACGATCCATTGTCTACAGCCAAGCTCTACGATATAACCGCATTTGCTCCAACCCCTCAGACAGAGACAAACACCTACAAGAACTCTATTAGGCATTCCTACAACTACAATACCCACCTGCTGAAGTGAAGAAACAGATTGACAGAGCCAGAAGAGTACACAGAAGTCACCTACTACAGGACAGGCCCAACAAAGAAAATAACAGAACGCCACTAGCCATCACCTTCAGCCCCCAACTAAAACCTCTCCAATGCATCATCAAGGATCTACAACCTATCCTGAAGGACGACCCATCACTCTCACAGATCTTGGGAGACAGACCAGTCCTTGCTTACAGACAGCCCCCCAATCTGAAGCAAATACTTACCAGCAACCACACACCACACAACAGAACCACCAACCCAGGAACCTATCCTTGCAACAAAGCCTGTTGCCAACTCTGTCCACATATCTATTCAGGGGACACCATCATAGGGCCTAATCACATCAGCCACACTATAAGAGGCTCGTTCACCCGCGCATCTACCAATGTGATATATGTCGTCATGTGCCAGCAATGCCCCTCTGCCATGTACATTGGTCAAACTGGACAGCCTCTACGTAAAAGAATGAATGGACACAAATCAGACGTCAAGAATTATAACATTCAAAAACCAGTTGGAGAACACTTCAATCTCTCTGGTCACTCGATCACAGACCTAAGAGTGGCTATACTTCAACAAAAAAGCTTCAAAAACAGACTCCAACGAGAGACTGCTGAATTGGAATTAATTTGCAAACTGGATACAATTAACTTAGGCTTGAATAGAGACTGGGAATGGATGAGTCATTACACAAAGTAAAACTATTTCCCCATGTTATTTTCCCCCCCCACCCCACCCCCCACTGTTCCTCAGATATTCTTGTTAACTGCTGGAAATAGCCTACCTTGCTTTTCACTATGAAAGGTTTTCCACCTTTCCTCCCCCTGCTGCTGGTGATGGCTTATCTTAAGTGATCACTCTCCTTACAGTTTTCAGAGTAGCAGCCATGTTAGTCTGTATTCGCAAAAAGAAAAGGAGTACTTGTGGCACCTTAGAGACTAACAAATTTATTAGAGCATAAGCTTTCGGGAGCTACAGCTCACTGCATCCGATGAAGTGAGCTGTAGCTCACGAAAGCTTATGCTCTAATAAATTTGTTAGTCTCTAAGGTGCCACAAGTACTCCTTTTCTTTTTGCGAATACAGACTAACACGGCTGCTACTCTGAAACCCAATTTGAGTATCAGAGCTGCTAAATTGAATAAAGCGGTTCAAAGTCATCACTTTGCTATGCACCTATGTCTGTTAATGGGATATATAAAGAGGAAAACTATCTTAAATCAACAAATGTAGCTGCTACCCACACATCACTTCACATTGGGGTGCATTTTCAAAGCACCGTCTTTGTTCATGAGATTTGTATCTTGATTTCCCCACCCTAGTCCACCTCCTGCATTGTGCTTATAATAGATTTCTATAGAAACCAAGAATTAGGCAACAATAATAAATGCGCCAATTGGGGCTCCTCAGAAAAGTTAAGTGACACTATCCAATCATACCAAATTAAAGTTTTTTTAATAGAAGGCTGGTAACAAAAGCATATGTCTGCTTGTTCCCGGGCAATCAGTGGAGAGCCTCAAGTGTCTTTCTGTTTTGTTTGTACAGCAGCTAGCACAATGGAGTCCTGGTCCATGACTAGTGCTTCTAGTTGCAACCACAATACAAACAACAATGTGGTATACAGCATACTATTAGCTAAACATACATGTGCATAATTATTATATATAATGGGCCCCTGGTGCATTGCCAGTTAAATCAATGGGGATAGGACATGGATGAGTTTTGAACCCTTTATATCAAATTTACTGCCCTGAGTGGACAATGTGACATTTCTTAAAAGCCAAGGCAAAACTTTGTGTGGAATTAGTTGTGTGAGGGGATGTGTCAGGTGTCTGGCTGTGAAACCCATCAACGTAATTTCCTGTAAGTCAGAAACGTGAAAGAATACAGCTGCTGGGATGAGTGAATAGCTGAAGGAGCTTATGTGAGCTTCAATACCAGGCCAGAGCACTGCTCCTCTGTGAATGACAAGTGATGGCCCAAATCACAGGGGAGCTGCCGATGAGTTATTAATGGTGACAGGTACACTACCTGGGAGACAGGTTGAGAGGGGAAAAAAGATTATTTATAAGCGAATAGTTAACAGCTGTACCTACTGCTAAGCATTACATGGATGCCACAAACTGTAGAATTCAAATCGCGGGTTATTCAAGCACGAACAACTGCCTGTCACCAAACTGCAACGCATCACTACAAATTAAGGTGGGAGAGATGAGACGAGACTGGAACGATGCCTCATCCAAGAAGGCAGTATCATCATGGAGCTCAGATAAGAGCTGAAGAAGGGCTGAGATAACCACGAGGTGAATTATGGTTCTTAATAATAATGATGAATTTGCAAGAACAGATTTTTAATTTTTCCTGAGGGCTTTCGCAGGAGAACAGATGCTGAATCTGTCCTTCACTGACAAGAATAATGGAGTGGGGAAATGTTTTCAGAGAAGTTTTCTTTTGATAGGAGGAATAATTAATTTGTATTGTTGAGATAATTTCTACACTTCTTTTCTCCCTCTCCCAAATTTGAGAGCTACATTATTGAACAATTTTCTAACAATGCCTACAATATATAATTTACCTAAATAGTATCCCAAGGGAATTACAGACACTCTTCTACTAGGTATATTTAAAAGCAGCCTGGAAGAAAACTATCAAATCTCTTTCTCCAGGTCTACGTACTGACCTTCCACCATGATTTCAGCATACACATCCTAGAGAACAATTCTACACTGACAGAAAGATAGACTACATCAGGATTTCTGAAACTGTTTAATAACGGTTTGAGCTCATTATGTTGATAGAGAGATTGGTTTTTGAACTACCTCCCCTCCCATTTCCAGTCACACAGCATCTCTGTGGCAATTTAGAGTAATTGCTTATATGTAAAAAATAATAGTAGGAAAATATATATTTTAGCTGTCTTTTAATGCAATTCAGCATCTAGGAGCAGGGAAGAGGACCAGGCACCATGAGATCAACACACTCTCCATAGACAGCAAGTGCTCCAGAGATCACAAGTGGTCCAAAAAGCACAGACTGGGAACCTCTGGACTAGACAACCGACCAGTAAAAGAATATTTTCCATCTCTAACTTCCATGATCCTGGCAGGCAAAACTAACCAAGACTAGAAAAATAAAAGCTCAATCCTCTAAACACATAAAGAGATGAGTAAAGTTATTTACCTCCTTAAGTGTTTGCAAGATTTGGCCAAATTTTGGTAATTTAGGTTTGACAAGTAACCTGAGATTATTGAAATTTAAAGAATTTTAAAAATCTGTATTTGCTGTATTATTCACCATATATATCCTCTTGACTTACTTTTTGTGCTTCAGAAATTTATATATTTCCTTGTCAGTTTCAGGCTGGTTATCACACAGTAGAACAATTCTTCAGTATCTGGATTGCAAACACTTCAAGAGAATGCTTCAATTTAAACCAATCTGTTTTTCATTCTTTTGTTTTAAACTTTGCATTAAAATGTTTCCATTAAATATTATGTTTTGTGAAATCTTTTTCTTTTGCACAACCAAAGCTTCCAAAAGTACCTAAGATAATTAGGCACCCAATTCCCCACTGAATGTCAATGGAATATGGGCAGCAAACACACAGAGACTCCTTTGAAAAATCCCATTTTAAATTTAAGTTTAAAAAAAAAGACTAAAATTTGCATTGCTCTTTCCCCAATTTCCCCATGGTTTTGGTGGCCACTTGATGGTTTCTCCCACTCCTCGTTTTCCTCTGCTATATGCTTTTTCCATTGTGTTGTTGGTTGGTACCATTATTGCGTGGAGTAAGTCCAGTATGCAGAAGAAATCTACACATTTTGTTGCCATTTTAGAGCACAAAACTAGAAGCCACACAAATGCACTGCATGTCTCCTTCCTTTGGCTGCATCAGACAGAAAAATCCAAGCTTTCTTCTAAATCAGAGAGAAAGAGAATAAATGAATGAATGAATGGAGAAACCCAATTTAACTGATAGCTGAAGACATATTGTAGTCCACAAGGCAACTGGGAAAAGACTTTACTAGGGGATGAGACAGGATGAAGCAAAGGCAATAGAAAAAGGAACTGCATAACATTTACGTGCAAATGGGCAATAGTACAGAACAAGTAACAAAAATCTTATCAAACATTAATAGTGGCAACTTCTGGTGGGATGGACAACCTGCGCTTCATGAAAAGGAAATAAAAGTAACATGATGAGACCAACAGTTCACCTCCTATTTATCAGATCTATTCTATACAAAAATAACTGTCATTTTTCCCCTGCCTCCCTCAAAATAAAGACGGAACAATAACCCAGAACATTTACACATTTGTATTCCAAAAATATTCTTGACCAAATGCTTGTTCTCTCTCTCTCCCTCTCTCTGTTTGTTAAATACAGGTGCATTTAAGAAGCCCAAGTAAAAGAGTTGGGGGCAGGGGCAAATGGGGAATAGATGGATTTCAAATGGGACTGCTCATGGACTAAGGTTCTATTAAATTAGATACCAAAATCTGCCCCACACAAACATTATTATACTGTATTTGTAATATTAGTGGCTACATATTTGGAGCCTTTTTTGGTTTTAAAACCCAAATTTGCCCAGACACACTCAGGTGTGAAGTCAAGTTTTTTAAAAAATACAAGTTTAATTTACCTTTCGCCGCCCCCAATACATAAACACAACTTCACAGAGCTATCAGCAGGCTCCCTATTAGTGAAAACAAACAAAAAAGAAGCCACAAAATAATGATAAAACATATGGCACAAACCACAGCTGAGTTTATTTTATGACTGTTAACGTTATTTACAGTGTAATCTGGTCAGAATTAATTCTCAAAGGGCTATACACAAAATATGTCCAACATTTTTTAAAGCCATGCTCACCAAACACAGTTATGTTGTCAGCCCATCTACATGAAGCTGTCAAAGTGCAGATCTCCTGTTTTCCCCAAACAAAATGCAATACTATTTATTTTTTGTGGATTCATTATAAATTTCTGAGTGACACAAACTACAAGCTGCCAATAGAAATAAAAGGCCAGGATACTAGGAAGGAAGGCTGGTTTTTAAACATGCCAAAGTTTGATGGAAACATAACATTTTAAAACTCCTCCATTCCTTGCATCTGATTCTTTAGCTGTACTGTGTTCTTCACATTAGCTCAATCTCTCATGTATCAATGCAGCTCTTAAACTGCTTTTCCAAAACCCCTTTCCTTTTTTTCCCCACAGAACGTATTAAGTAAATTACATCCAGGCACATTTTGAAGAGAACAGAAACTCATGTTAGTAGCTTGTTCATACTTTTAAATCAGCTCAGCACTTTAGGCAAATTCTTAGCTCCCTGAATAGCCTGAGCAATAGATTTATGCTCTCGATTAGGGAGGCCTGTAAGATCCAGGAAGAAAGGGAACCATCTTGCAAAGTTTACTCCATGGCCACTACTGTCTCCTCAGAGGTGCAGAAGCTCCTATACAACTGCCCCAAGGGAATGGGGAGAGGAACAGGCTGGGGACTTGTGAAGTGACCTTGCCCTTGTTTTTCCTTCCACTTACTCCCTGTTCAAGGTGAGCACTTAAGCAACTTGGCACACTGGGGCTATGGACACTCCGACCCTCATGCACAATGGGCTCTCCACCACTGACAGGAGATGTAGTGCAAGAGGCTCCGAATGCAAAATTTGCCCCCCACACCCACCAGGTTTTTTTGCTCAGCTTCTCTAGAGCAAATGAACATCAGGGAAGTGGCATAGGGGAATCTACAGAAGAAGAAAGAGTTAAAAACAAAGGACAGTTGCTAGGAACCTTGTCATTTTCAATCAAAAAACTCCTCACCCACTATATTGTAGTGACCTGTAATTTGTTCCCATTCAGAGCTTTACATTTTAAATAAATGGCAGCCTTTCCAGGAAAGTGGCTGTGTTTAGTGATCTCATCTGCAAAGCGAAGTGACGGAGGTATCAGACCTTCATGATGGCCCCAATATGGAAGAGTGCTTAGGCAAGTGCCTAACCTTAAAGGTACGAGTAGCACCTTGTTGAAGTCAATAGGACTACTCATATGCATGTGCTTACATACCTTGCGGAAATGGGGCTTAGGTTCTGACAATGAGAAATGGAGCGGAGTCGGTAAGAAATGTGGACTTTTGTACAATACACCAGGAACTAAGGTTTTGCATGGCAGTGTGATTTTCATTTCTTTCTTGTGTGCACTGTGGATAATAGTATTGTTGAAGTGAAAGTGAGCATGTTAGTGAGATATTAGTGTAGTTGTGTGGCTGCTGATGGTGGGCTAAGTCTTGGATCTGACTATTGTGCTGGCTGTGAATGATGTCTTCATTTATGACTTTCTTTCTTTTTTAGCATTTGCACTATTGTGAGGAAAATACACTTGAACAATCGTCACTATGCTAACAAAGTTATTTGCTGGGGAAAATATATAAATCTGCAAGTGTGAGAGATGTCTATTCATTTCAAATATCCCAGACATCTAAAGAACCTCAAACTAGATTGACATTTAAATGATCAGAAACACTTTAAAACCCAGAAGACTGAAGTTTTCTACTGTGTTGACATTTTGACCCTACTCCGGCCAACAAGTCTTTAAACTGATAAAGTGAGTAGTTGCCTGTTAACGTACTACATTTCCATTGATATTTTTGATACAGCAGACTACCACGTGTCAACAGAACAAGAAAACTATAAGTTAAAACTTTTTAAACCCAGTGTCTCAATTAAACCATGGAACCCAGATGATTTACATTACACAGTTGTGCATCTGGAGAGAGCAGCCATGTGAGCCCTACATTGTTTCTTGTGGCCCTCTTCAGTTAGAGCTAACCCTTACACAGGTATGCTCACTTTCTCCTAGCTATCTAAACACCCTTCAAACTCGCAGACAACCCCAAAACAACCTCCTCTCACCGTTTACACATTAATATGAGCGTAGTAATAAAATCAACAAATAAAAATCAATTAAGAGGCCACAGTCAGCAGATCACTGCAAAACGTATAAAATTTAACTAGCGTCTGACACAAGACTTCTGTAATATATATTAAATATATAAATAGATAGATACACTCTGCTAGAAATGGCTCCTCTAGAGAGATGGTTAGGAGGTGACAAAAGGAAACTTGAACTGACACTGCCAATACATACCTGTTCTGTACATGGATAGAACAACACTGGTCTCCAGAATTGTCAAGCTGGCACTTTTCATGCATATGTGCTCCCATGCTAGTATTACACACAGGACCAAATGACATTAATCATTTAAGGGGGGTAGAGATCTTCCGTCGCAGGGGAAGCACTGCTCCGCCCGAAGAAGATTCTCGAAAATGCCTGAGGAATAAGGACTGAACTGGGGAACTGGGGGCGGGCTGGACCCAGGCTAGAGGGATTCCTAGCCTGCGAAAGGAAGACTTGGGGTTTTTAAGCTCCAAGCAAGAGCAGCTGGCCCCTCAAGGATCTCTGCAAACTGCCTAAATCTACAATTAGGGTGAGAATTTGCTACTCATATCTAATCTCTTTAGTATATTAAGCTTAGATTGAGCTTTTGTTTATTTCCTAGGTCATCTGCTTTGATCTGTTTGCTATCCCTTATAATCACTTAAAATCTATCTTTTGTATTTAATAAATTTGTTTTTGATATGTCTAATATCAGTGGTTGGAAATTATAAATTGGCAGAAAGCTGATCCTTTGAGGGAGAGGGTGAATTTTATGAGCTTAAGCTGTATAGTTCTCTGTGCAATGCAAGATGGTATAATTTTGGGTGAACCCTCCAGAGGGGGTGTATGCCCGAGAGGCTGGTAAGTACCCTAGCTGTATAGCCTTCCCATGCAGGGGCTGGTCAGAAAGCCTGTCTGCATGTAACTAGAGCTGCGTGTCTCCCCACCTGTGTGTGGTGACAGTGAGAGACCAGGAGCGTGTCTGCAGCTTGTTTCAGAGTAGCAGCCGTGTTAGTCTGTGTTCACAAAAAGAAAAGGAGTACTTGTGGCACCTTAGAGACTAACAAATTTATTAGAGCATAAGCTTTCGTGAGCTACAGCTCACTTCATCGGATGCATTTGGTGGAAAAAACAGAGGAGAGATTTATATACACACACACAGAGAACATGAAACAATGGGTTTATCATACACACTGTAAGGAGAGTGATCACTTAAGATAAGCCATCACCAACAGCAGGGGGGGGAAGGAGGAAAACCTTTCATGGTGACAAGCAGGTAGGCTAATTCCAGCAGTTAACAAGAATATCAGAGGAACAGTGGGGGGTGGGGTGGGAGGGAGAAATACCATGGGGAAATAGTTTTACTTTGTGTAATGACTCATCCATTCCCAGTCTCTATTCAAGCCTAAGTTAATTGTATCCAGTTTGCAAATTAAGCAATGGTCACATAAACACCACCCTATATCGGAAACCTACTGACCGCTATTCCTACCTACATACCTCTAGCTTTCATCCAGATCATACCACTCGATCCATTGTCTACAGCCAAGCGCTACGATATAACCGCATTTGCTCCAACCCCTCAGACAGAGACAAACACCTACAAGAACTCTATCATGCATTCCTACAACTACAATACCCACCTGCTGAAGTGAAGAAACAGATTGACAGAGCCAGAAGAGTACCCAGAAGTCACCTACTACAGGACAGGCCCAACAAAGAAAATAACAGAACGCCACTAGCCATCACCTTCAGCCCCCAACTAAAACCTCTCCAACGCATCATCAAGGATCTACAACCTATCCTGAAGGACGAGCCATCGCTCTCTCAGATCTTGGGAGACAGACCAGTCCTTGCTTACAGACAGCCCCCCAATCTGAAGCAAATACTCACCAGCAACCACACACCACACAACAGAACCACTAACCCAGGAACCTATCCTTGCAACAAAGCCCGTTGCCAACTCTGTCCACATATCTATTCAGGGGATACCATCATAGGGCCTAATCACATCAGCCACACTATCAGAGGCTCGTTCACCTGCGCATCTACCAATGTGATATATGCCATCATGTGCCAGCAATGCCCCTCTGCCATGTACATTGGCCAAACTGGACAGCCTCTACGTAAAAGAATGAATGGACACAAATCAGACGTCAAGAATTATAACATTCAAAAACCAGTTGGAGAACACTTCAATCTCTCTGGTCACTCGATCACAGACCTAAGAGTGGCTATACTTCAACAAAAAAGCTTCAAAAACAGACTCCAACGAGAGACTGCTGAATTGGAATTAATTTGCAAACTGGATACAATTAACTTAGGCTTGAATAGAGACTGGGAATGGATGAGTCATTACACAAAGTAAAACTATTTCCCCATGGTATTTCTCCCCCCCACCCCACCCCCCACTGTTCCTCTGATATTCTTAGGTTTCAGAGTAGCAGCCGTGTTAGTCTGTATTCGCAAAAAGAAAAGGAGTACTTGTGGCACCTTAGAGACTAACAAATTTATTAGAGCATAAGCTTTCGTGAGCTATGCTCTAATAAATTTGTTAGTCTCTAAGGTGCCACAAGTACTCCTTTTCTTTCTGATATTCTTGTTAACTGCTGGAATTAGCCTACCTGCTTGTCACCATGGAAGGTTTTCCTCCCCCCCCGCTGTGGGTGATGGCTTATCTTAAGTGATCACTCTCCTTACAGTGTGTATGATAAACCCATTGTTTCATGTTCTCTGTGTGTGTGTATATAAATCTCTCCTCTGTTTTTTCCACCAAATGCATCCGATGAAGTGAGCTGTAGCTCACGAAAGCTTATGCTCTAATAAATTTGTTAGTCTCTAAGGTGCCACAAGTACTCCTTTTCTTTTTGCGAATACAGACTAACACGGCTGCTACTCTGAAACCTATTTCCCCATGGTATTTCTCCCTCCCACCCCACCCCCCACTGTTCCTCTGATATTCTTGTTAACTGCTGGAATTAGCCTACCTGCTTGTCACCATGGAAGGTTTTCCTCCTTCCCCCCCGCTCCTTCCTGCTGGTAATAGCTCATCTTAAGTGATCACTCTCCTTACAGTGTGTATGATAAACCCATTGTTTCATGTTCTCTGTGTGTGTGTATATAAATCTCTCCTCTGTTTTTCCACCAAATGCATCCGATGAAGTGAGCTGTAGCTCACGAAAGCTTATGCTCTAATAAATTTGTTAGTCTCTAAGGTACCACAAGTACTCCTTTTCTTTTTGCGAATACAGACTAACACGGCTGCTACTCTGAAACCTGTGATTATGCAAGGCACTGAATTTAGCCGTATAGAGTGGAAATCTGTCAACTTCATGAAAAAACTCGCACAGATACAGACAGACATCATCTTCCTCTCCAAATGCAAACAGATGGACATCATACCGAAAGGACTGAAGGTAAAAAATCCATTACAATCTACATACCACACAGACTATGCTGACAGCTTGTGCCACACACTCTCAAGGAAACTGCGGAACCACCTGATAAACATCCTCTACAGCAAACAGGGAAAGATTAAGAATGAGCTCTCAAAACTGGATACTCTCATAAAGAACCAACCTTCCACACAAACTTCCTCGTGGCTGGACTTTACAAAAACTAGACAAGCCATTTACAAAACACACTTTGATTCTCTACAAAAGAAAAAGGACACTAAGCTATCTAAACTACTATATGCCACAAGGGGCCACAACAATGGTTCCCGTAACCCACCCAACAATATTGTTAATCTATCCAACTATACTCTTAGCCCAGCGGAAGAATCTGTCCTATCTCGGGGCCTCTCCTTTTGCCCCTCCACCCCCACAAACATGATACAGTTCTGTGGTGACCTAGAATCCTATTTTTGACGTCTCAGACTCAAGGAATATTTCCAACACACCTCTGACCAACATATTAACCCACAGAGACCTTCCTGCCAACACTACAGAAAGAAGAATTCTGGGTGGACTCCTCCTGAAGGTCGAAACAGCAGCCTGGATTTCTACATAGACTGCTTCCGCCGACGTGCACGAGCTGAAATCGTGGAAAAGCAGCATCGCTTACCCCATAACCTCAGCCATGCAGAACACAGTGCCATCCACAGCCTCAGAAACAACTCTGACATCATAATCAAAAAGGCTGACAAAGGAGGTGCTGTCGTCATCATGAATAGGTCGGAGTATGAACAAGAGGCTACTAGGCAGCTCTCCAACACCACTTTCTACAAGCCATTACCCTCTGATCCCACTGAGAGTTACCAAAAGAAACTACAGCATTTGCTCAAGAAACTCCCTGAAAAAGCACAAGAACAAATCCGCACAGACAAACCCCTGGAGCCCTGACCTGGGGTATTCTATCTGCTACCCAAGATCCATAAACCTGGAAATCCTGGACGCCCCATCATCTCAGGCATTGGCACCCTGACAGCAGGATTGTCTGGCTATGTAGACTCCCTCCTCAGGCCCTTCGTTACCAGCACTCCCAGCTATCTTCGAGACACCACCGATTTCCTGAGGAAACTACAGTCCATTGGTGATCTTCCTAAAAACACCATGCTAGCCACTATGGATGTAGAAGCCCTCTACACCAACATTCCACACAAAGATGGACTACAAGCCGTCAGGAACAGTATCCCCGATACTGTCACGGCTAACCTGGTGGCAGAACTTTGTGACTTTGTCCTGACCCATAACTATTTCACATTTGGGGACAATGTATACCTTCAAATCAGCGGCACTGCGATGGGTATCCGCATGGCCCCACAGTATGCCAACATTTTTATGGCTGACTTAGAACAACGCTTCCTCAGCTCTCGTCCCCTAATGCCCCTACTCTACTTGCGCTACATTGATGACATCTTCATCATCTGGACTCATGGAAAAGAAGCTCTTGAGGAATTCCACCATGATTTCAACAATTTCCATCCCACCATCAACCTCAGCCTGGACCAGTCCACACAAGAGATCCACTTCCTGGACACTACGGTGCTAATAAGCGATGGTCACATAAACACCACCCTATATCGGAAACCTACTGACCGCTATTCCTACCTACATGCCTCTAGCTTCATCCAGATCATACCACTCGATCCATTGTCTACAGCCAAGCGCTACGATATAACCACATTTGCTCCAACCCCTCAGACAGAGACAAACACCTACAAGATCTCTATCATGCATTCCTACAACTACAATACTCACCTGCTGAAGTGAAGAAACAGATTGACAGAGCCAGAAGAGTACACAGAAGTCACCTACTACAGGACAGGCCCAACAAAGAAAATAACAGAACGCCACTAGCCATCACCTTCAGCCCCCAACTAAAACCTCTCCAACGCGTCATCAAGGATCTACAACCTATCCTGAAGGACGAGCCATCGCTCTCTCAGATCTTGGGAGACAGACCAGTCCTTGCTTACAGACAGCCCCCCAATCTGAAGCAAATACTCACCAGCAACCACACACCACACAACAGAACCACTAACCCAGGAACCTATCCTTGCAACAAAGCCCGTTGCCAACTCTGTCCACATATCTATTCAGGGGATACCATCATAGGGCCTAATCACATCAGCCACACTATCAGAGGCTCGTTCACCTGCGCATCTACCAATGTGATATATGCCATCATGTGCCAGCAATGCCCCTCTGCCATGTACATTGGCCAAACTGGACAGTCTCTACGTAAAAGAATGAATGGACACAAATCAGACGTCAAGAATTATAACATTCAAAAACCAGTTGGAGAACACTTCAATCTCTCTGGTCACTCGATCACAGACCTAAGAGTGGCTATACTTCAACAAAAAAGCTTCAAAACAGACTCCAACGAGAGACTGCTGAATTGGAATTAATTTGCAAACTGGATACAATTAACTTAGGCTTGAATAGAGACTGGGAATGGATGAGTCATTACACAAAGTAAAACTATTTCCCCATGGTATTTCTCCCTCCCACCCCACCCCCACTGTTCCTCTGATATTCTTGTTAACTGCTGGAATTAGCCTACCTGCTTGTCACCATGAAAGGTTTTCCTCCTTCCCCCCCCTGCTGTTGGTGATGGCTTATCTTAAGTGATCACTCTCCTTACAGTGTGTATGATAAACCCATTGTTTCATGTTCTCTGTGTGTGTGTGTATATAAATCTCTCCTCTGTTTTTTCCACCAAATGCATCCGATGAAGTGAGCTGTAGCTCACGAAAGCTTATGCTCTAATAAATTTGTTAGTCTCTAAGGTGCCACAAGTACTCCTTTTCTTTCTGCAGCTTGTGACAGCATTACAGAGTGAATGGGAGACCAGGCTGGTGGGTCGGGGGGCTCAGTGGTACCCCAGTTCCAGGTGGAACCTGGGGGGAACCCGTCACAATGTGTTGGTGATATCTAAATGAAATTCATCATGTGCCATTGACCACCTCATTGATCACCATGTCTTATGTTCTTTTGTTCTAAATACCTCACCTGTGCTAATCCATCTTCCAGCTTCAAACATTCCATACCTCTGAGAAGTCTCAAATAGTAAAAATACTTATTTATTTTCAAAACACATCTGCCACAGACATTTTTCCTTCATGCTTGTCCCCCCTCCACCTCTGCTCCCACACCTCAAAAACAAAAGCAAAAATTATCTTGGTCTGAGGAATAAGATGACTGATAGTCAGGTCTGGACCACTGACAGGTCTAACATCCATTATCTCACTATCCTTGTGACTACAAAATGGGAGCGCTATACCAATGAAAGAGGAAGACAGTTCATGTTTTCCAGTGGGACATGCAGCACTTGCTTCTTCTAGTTCTGGAATGTCCCAAGATTCTGGCCTTTAATGTGATGATGTACCCAGGAAAGCTATTTTTAGAGTTTTTTAAAATGTTATTAGTGATAATTTCTCTCTCCTTCTGGGTAGACTCATGACAAGGAGGAAGCCGACTTTACAGTTGCAAGGATTGAAAAACAGTACCAGTAAAATTATTTAACACTCTCTAAAGCTTTAAAAAGTTTTTCTATAAAAGATGTGACATACATAGGAATGTGTGTGGGATATAAAAATTCATTTGGGATGACCTGCATAATTTATTAGCGATTCAGGATAACTTCTGCAGTGTCGTAAACTCTTGTGATTTTATCATGGGTCTCGTGATAATAAGTGTTCTCTTACTGCTCTTGAAGTTCTTTCGAAGAAAGAAAGAGAGAAAGAAAGAAAGAAAAGAAGGAAGAAAGCCTAATGGTTGTGGAGAAAAGCATAAAAACATGAACCCTAAATGCTCAAATACAAAAATACCAAAAATCTATTTTTTTAATCTCATGATTAAACAATCTCACAATTTTGGGAGCCTGATTTATGATTTTTGAATGTTTGGATTGGCGATACTCAATACTGCCATATCAAATTCCTGTTTAGCAGACCACACCATCATATGTTATGTATAATACAGTCCTGCAGCCTTAAAATTCTAACTGTCCTGCAAGGGATTTCTTGGCTTTGCAGGATGAATGTCAATGAATAACACTGACTTCCACACCCTTCTTGTAGGAGGAATTGTAAGACTCCAAGGGTAAAATCCTGGCCCCATTGAAGTTAATGGGAATTCTGTCATTAACTTCATGGGGTCTGGATTTCAACACAAGGCTGTATATACACAGACACAAATACATATTAATTTTTGTCTACTATAACAAGGCAAAACTCATCCACAATATCTCAAAATTAAAAGATGAGAATTTTTTTTCGTCTCAAGTTTGCTAAAAAGATTATGTTAAAAAATTAATTACTGACAAGTCCTATTCCAGATAGAGGTGACATTCAGAATTTTACTTAGCAATACTACTACATAGGCTATGTAAACACCGCTCCAAGCAGTAGCCACCGAATTGCCACCACACCTGGAAGAGCCCAAAAGCTGCTGCTGCGGGAAAAGCAGCTGAGCTGCAGCTGAATTGCCACCGTGGGACATGGACTGCCGCCCAATTCTGAATGCTGCCCCAAGCACCTGCTGGTAAGCTGGTGCCTGGAACTGGCTCTGGTCTACACTTAAAACACTACAGTGGCAAAATTGCAGTGCTGCAATGTAGACATGTACCACAGTGATGGAAGGGATACTCCCACTGCTTTAGTAAATCCATCTTCTCAATAGGTGGCAGCTAGGTTGACGGAAAAATTCTTCCATTGACCTAGAGCTGTCTGGGACTTAGGTTGGCTTAACTATTTTTCATACCCTTGAGCGACATAACTGAATAGATTTAATTTTCTATTGTAGACCAACCCTTAGTAATTATATATTCCCTTTCATCTGAGGATCTCAAAAGCACTTTACAAACATTAACTAATTTAGTCTTACAACACCCAAATATTAATTAGGATCATTTTGTACATGAGGGAAACTGACGCACAGAAGAGTCACACAACGAATTAAAAAAACAGAACCAGCAGAAGAATTCAGGTTGCCTGAATCCAAGTAAAGTGTTCAAGACACAAGGATATACAGCTTCCCATTTCTACAGAAATGTCAACCAACATACAGGAGAGATTTCTTAAATGGAAATAAAACTAAATTCCTTAATTAAAATATAAGGATTTAACCTTATAGATTCAGAATGTACAGTGTTAAGGTAGGGTTTTTTTTGGTTGTGTTTCTCTCTCTATGCTTGGCACTGTACTCTACTGCCTACAAGGCAACAATAAGTGTTAATGACATTTATCCCTTCTAATAAGAGTCATTCACTCACACTTCACTGTTATTCTTTGTTATTGGACAAGCACTAGTACCTCATTGAAAGATCAGTGCTGCAAGGGGAAAAAGTCCTTCTGAGATACCTTAGACTTCAAGAAAAGCATTAAATCAACTGATGCTAGATAGATGACAATTTGAGTCTCTGGGGGCTTTCCTGACTCCTAAGTCTCTGTGGTTCTCGGTTTCATGACTGCCTGAAGCCAGCTCTGACACACAGACAATCGAAACTACCTCCAAATTTCAAAATAAGGGCAGTAAGTGTCTAAATTGGGAAAAGTCTAACTATTCAACTGTCATGATTTGGAAGGATCCAAATACTAAGTACTCTCTAATTGAGCTAATCTCAGTTGATATGTGGCTGACTGGGTAATGCACTGACCCTTTCACCTCCAAGACCACAATTTGAATTCAGCCAGAAGTCACCAGGAGACAGGATATGCTGGTCTTTAGTGAGAAGAGGCACTAATCTTAGTACTACAGTGTGTGTGTGGGGGGGGGGGGGATGCTGATCTCTGTGGTTCTGGGTGCAGAGACTGCACAGCTATTCTCACTATTATAAGGTGTTTTTTTTTTTTAAAAAAAAAAGATCCTTGCACTGCTCACATGGAATTAAGACATTGGCATTAACCCCTGCCTTCTGACCCCAAATACAGAAAGAGTCACAGCTCCTCAATGTAGCCAAGTAAACTTCATGGAGGATCTCCTCCAATGACTGATTCAAATGAGCATGTTCAGGAGATGAGGGTAACACTGGACATGCCCACAGATTATCCCATTTTATTTATTTAAAACATAATCATTTAAGAAGGTTTATGATCACAAAGAGTTAATAGAATTTCTGAAAGATGAAAATTATTTCCTCCTTTGCTTACCTGCCAAGACTCAAGTTCACTTGATGGCATCACTCACACCTCAAGAAGCACAGAGACTGAGGTAAAATACACCTTCCCCTCTCTTCGCTCTGTTTTAGGTGTTTGTGATTTCATCAATTGTTGCAGAAGAAACAGAACCATTAATTTAGTTCTTGGCAGCTAAAGAGCTTTTCGGCTCAGTTTAAAAAGAAGCACACATGGTTCTGGTGTATGCCTGACAGACCTTCATAACAGGCATTTCCACGCTCTGTGCCCAGCTGTGTGAAACCATGCGTCAGTCAGTGGGCTCCATACCACTGCTCCCTCTTACCCCAATATTGTAAACAACCAGGACTGGTTCTCTGGTAAAAGAAACATATGTATATAAAGTCTCTTTTTGCTTTTGCCAGGCATGCAACAGTTGCCTTTGCCACCCTGAGGTATCTGAGAAGGTCTAGTTATTTCTTGTTCTCAGATACCACTGGATGGCAACTCATAAAGATTGACTATCCTAACAACCACTATATATGAGCATCACATACACCATTGTTGACCAGTTGGGATTAGACAGCCGTCTGCTTCATTGCAAGAGACAAGTCACAGAGCACTAGCACATAGTATTTTCCCGCTTCACACATTCTGAAAACCCAAATTGTCTTTGCATTTTTTCCATGCCTCTGCTGTCATACAACCTGTCTTGGTGACACATTCAAAAGTGAACTTTTGAACTATGAACTTTTTGCCTCTCTCCCATTCTTTTCCTGTTCAGGTAGCATATAAGTGTGAATGGGTGTGATAAAGCAGTTAAAAAGTCACAAAGAGTTTATAGAATTTCTGAATGATGAAAATTGTTTCCTCCTTTGCTGGGAGTTGGGAGTGGTGCTACAGAGTCAAGGGTACCAGAAAAGGCAGGGAGATTTAGGGAGGTAAGTGCAGATACACACACAAATTTTGAAAGCATTGCACACTGGAGTCAGAGCAACACTGCTGTCCGCCTACACAACACTGCTTCCCTGTGGCTCAAGAGCTGTGTGATGGCTCAGAATCTTGTGCTGTCCTGCCCCTTCTCAGCTGAGAGTGTATGTGATATTAACTGCTGGTTTAGAACAGCTGAAATGAATACAAAAGAGCAAGGAGCACAGAAGTGGCCCTTTATTTCATGAAGACGAGGGGAGTCACTTTAGGCTGACTTGTGGAAAAGAAGAAACTCTTCCAGCTGATCATAACCATGGATTTTAAGAGGCAGGGTGCTGTGGATGGAATGGAAAACTTAGGAGATGAATGGCATAATGCAGGCCCACTGACGGGGGGCAGCGGGGGGGGGGGAGCAAAGGGGGCAATTGTCCAGGGGCCTGGGAAATTTATAAGGGCCTGAGATCCCCTGGCCGCTACTGCCCTTTTAAATTGCCTGGGTGGGCCACATGGTGCCTAGGTGCGCGAGACCGCTTCTGACCCGTGCCTTGGGGGGGCCCTGTGGGCCGCCATGCGTGGTCCCAGAAGTGATGGATTCATCACTTCCGCCCAGGGACATCTCTGGCCCTGAGGCCCAGAATTTCTGTCGGCAGGCTTGGCATAATGTGATAAAGAGGAGGGAGTGGGGAAGGAAGGGAAGTTGAACAGGAATGCGGCTGAAGGAGGGATGGAGGAGGAGAAAGAGAATGGGGAGAAAAGGACAACAGAGGGAGTAAGTGGGAATGAAAAGAGAAAAGCAAGAGAGGGGAAAAAAAGAGGAACTGAAAGCAAGAAATAAGCAGCATGTACAGTAGTCAATTTAAGTTTCATTCACACAGATGCTTTGAAAACTGCCAGGGTTTGGGGGTCTTGGCAGAGAGAAGTTAAACAGAAAGAATACTTGAGCAAAGGAGCACAAGTGACCATAATGAAACAACAAATAAGAGAGGGGAAATACAGAGCAGAATATACTGCACAAACCTGAAAAAAGGCAGAATTAATAAAGCCATAAATGAAAGGTAACTCCTCTCCACCTTCAAATAATTTAAATATCAGTGGCAATTATTAGCTGAACATAGAAAGGTGATGAAATGACTGGGCTAGGAGTTGGAAGTCTGGTTCTAATTCCACATTCTGCCCCAGACTTCATTGGAGCATAAGCTTTCGTGAGCTACAGCTCACTTCATCGAATGCTGTAGCTCACGAAAGCTTATGCTCAAATAAATTTGTTAGTCTCTAAGGTGCCACAAGTACTCGTTTTCTTTTTGCGAATACAGACTAACACAGCTGCTACTCTGAGAGTTCCTTGGGTAAGCCTCCTAACTTAAGAACAAATAACACAACATAAGAATGGCCATACTGGGTCAGGCCAAAGGTCCATCTAGCCCAGTACCCTGTCTTCAGACAGTGGCCAATGCTAGGTGCTTCAGAGGGAATAAACAGACCAGGTAATTATCAAGTGATCCATCCTGTTGCCTATTCCTATTCTGGCACACAGAGACTAGACACCATCCCTGCCCATCTTGGCTAATAGCCATTGATGGACCTATCCTCCAGGAATTTAGCTAGTTCTTTTTTGAACTCTATTATAGTCCTGGCCTTCACAACATCCTCTGACAAGGAGTTCCACAGGTTGACTGTGTGTTGTGTAAAGAAATACTTCCTTTTGTTTCTTCTAATCTGATGCCTATTAAACTTCTTGCTGCCTCAGTTTTCAATCTGTAACAAGGGGATAATGCTCACCTACCTCACAGGGATGTGGCAAGGCTAAATTCATGAATGTAAGTAAGCCGCACTGAGATCCTCCGATGGAATTTGCTAAACAAGTGCAAAGTATTCATTAATAAAGATAGTTTGATGTTAAATTCACTTAGAAAAGAGACAGCCAGACTTCGATCGGAGAAAGAAACCTTTGTTAAATGCAGAGACCCCCAACATACATAAAATACATTTTTATTGTACTCATGGTAGGTAATTGTCAGCTGTCATTTTGTTGCATCTTCTTATAATCTATCTGAAAGAGAAGCAGAAGAATTTTCTCTGACTGAAATGGATACACGTATTTTTGGCTTGCTACCCATGTCACCATTAGATTGCAAAAATCCTCGTGGTTTAATTATTTTTATCATCATCATAAACAATGTGTTGTAGGTATTATCCAATTAGATGGCATCTTCTTGTGATGAAATGCTTGTCTTGGGAAAGGAAGCTGACTGCAATTTCACAGGACTTCGGATTGTTATTAATGGATAGTGTTGAGTTTAAGAAGGTACGTTACCATTACCTCACGTATTCCTAGCCCAGCTGATACCTCCAGAGTGCTCTTTTTTTTTTTTTTTTTTTTTTTTTTTGAGAGTGATGCTTATGTGTTGAGCGGAGATTCTTCAGCAGACTGCTTACGTGAACCCAGGAATGTCTTGCACTTAACGCCTGATAGCAAAAACATGAGCATCTTAGGCCTGGTCTAAACAACTGCAGCATCATAGTTGGGCCACCCCAGGAACTGTCGTGTACAAATATCCTTAGCTAGGCCCCGTGTTATTCTAACAGAGGGGAACAGACAGGAAAGCTGAGACACAGACACGCACTCTGCTCAAGGAGGGCAATGCTTTCTATCCTGAGCTTCACTACCAGTGCTTTATTGTAATCTGCCACAGGCAAATCCAATTGTGAGCAATATTTAATTTTAAAGATAGTTAAACAATATCCACAGCCACATCAAGTTAATAATGATTATGCAGCATACTTGAAAGAAAAGGAGAAAAACACATTACAGTTCTTTGGTTTCTCCTCAAACACCTCTATCTACTCTCGATGCAAAAATGGGTCAAAAGAACAATCCATTTTCCTTCTGACTCTGATATTACCAGGCCAGTAAGATAGAACAACCTGTTTCCCTATCTTCCTTAGATGCAAACTCTGAGTGGTTATAATTTACAAAACTAGTAGAGTATTATCACCCCAAAGATAATACAGCTTTTCCATGTATTAGCAGATATCTGATATGGATGTGGGTACACTTCAGAGATGTAAAAATATATATATTTCAAAACTGAGTTTAAAAAAATACTACACCATCAAATATAGAGCATGTGCAACTTGACTGAGTTAGTGTGCAGTTATCAGAAAAATGTTTGTAGAAAAACAACAATCTTATTTTACTCCCTCTGTGCATTTAGCTGACTTCAGTGACTAAAACAAGTGTTTATCTCTTTGTAGTCTGATCAGCCCTGCAGAGCCATCACAGCAATGGGAGACTGAGCTGGAGTCTTTTCTGGTTCATGCAGCAGCAGTGGAATTTTTAACTAGATGCCTATGATAAGATTTTTGCAGATGGTTTGTGAGCAGGAAAGCACTGAGAATACCTAGATTCTAATCCTGGCCACTAACATGATGTCTGTGCCTTAACTTCCCCATCTGTAATGTGATGTTGTGAGTATTAATTGCTCATGAAATGCTTTTAAAAGTACTGAATTGTTATAAACAACAACATAAAATCATTATTTGTAAAGGATCAGAATCTACAACCCTTATTCACATTAAGCAATTCTTTATGGCACAAGTTGCCCAGTTGAAATCAATGGAAGTTGAGACAGAGAAAAGTACTGTCAACGTGAGTAAGGGTGCCAGAATCTGAACCAGCATATTTGTATTGTTTGACAGAAGAACTCACTGACACAAAGATGGATTCACATTGCACTCTCTCAGTGAGAAGACCTATAGTTCCATACTAGAATAAATAAAACAAATTCAATTCTTTTGGTAGACAACAGGTTAACAGCCCTAAAAACTAAAGCCCTTTATTTGTCCACAGACGGATACAGGCCAGAGAGTTTCCCTCCCCTGTAGGTTCTCTGGGATCACACGCTAGGAACGAAAGACTAGTTTAGTCTCCCACCTTACTTCTGCTGAGATTGCTTACCAAATTGTCAATCAGTGTCAATTATGATGTGCACACCTGTGCACCAAGAACTAGATAAAGACCACCATTCACTGTGCACTGGCCATTGAACAATTTACAGGTGTTAATGACTTTCCCCCATTATCAACCTTGCCTAGATTCAAAAACTGGTGAAAGACTATCACATTACCAATCCCCTGAGTTGCCTAGTGTGCTCAGTGTTGTATCATTATAATGGTCCATTAAAGGTTTAGCTGAATGATGCAACAAGCCATTCCATAAGCACAAAAAATGTTACCGGTCCAAGTTACTTTTTAAATTCACTATCAAAGACAAAATCCTTGAGCAGCCAAACACCAGGGGGAAATCACACCTGTGTGGAAGACAAACATACACACCAGCACAGCCCTGCTGTCCGACTTGCTTGCCATTGGCTACTTTAGGTGCGCCTCTCCTGTTCCTCTTTAAATTGTTCTGGAATATGGGTGGTTAGGAATTTTCCCTGAACATTTTATTGATGGCAATCTATGGGAAAGCTTTGATTGTACTAATTTGTTTAAATTTTCCATTGGGGCAATCAAAACATTATAGTTCATATCAGCTCAGGTCGACACAACCAAAACATTTTGGTTTCTTGAACCAAATGGACCCATTTAGTTTCAGGTCAGTTTGACATTAGTCTGTGTTTGCCTGAGCTGCCATGGTGCCTCATAGGTTTTTCTAGTTCAGGTGCCTCATGCTTCCATTCTCCTCTTTGAGTCGGGCTCCCTAGCTATGGCTACATCTTGCACAATGCTCTATGATCTTCCCTCTCTTTGAAACATTGTGGTGCATTATGGGAGTCATTTTACCAGCACCTTGTTGTTCAGGTGAGTAACACAATCCATATAGGGAAATGGAGGCATGAGGCACCTGAACTACAACTTCCATCAGACTCCGTGGCAGCTCGAGGAACGCAGACTAATGTCAAATCAATACAAGCAAAATATTTTGTTTTGATTTGTTGAACTAAACTGAAATATTTCAGTTCAGGGATATTGAAATGTTTGGTGTTGATTGGAAACGTCTAAACAAAGCATTTAGACATTTCAGAATCAAAGTTTTTCACAACTCACTGTTCCATGAAAGTTTTTGGTATTTTGACTTTTTATACTGATTCAGGACAAAAACAAATAATGAAATATCAGAATTTCCACATTGGATAGAAACCAGCTCTATGGAATTTGTATTCAGGACTAGGTGCATGGAGATCTGCAATGGCCATTGCTGCTGTCCACCTACATCATGCCCAGATACTTCCCTTCATTACGGACCTAGACTATGAACAGGATGATGGTTACAAACAAAGTGCCAGTGGCTAGGGTACCATATGTTCCCATACAGAATCTACCTTACACCACCCTCCTCCACTAAAGAAAAAGTTATTTGCAATGTATTTATTTAAAAAAACAAATCATAAATGCTAATGTTAGGTAACAAAGATTTTGATCACATTTCTTCAGGTTTCACTGAAAATGTTTTATGAACTCTCTTTTCCCCCGATATACCGTGTTTCCTAGCTTTAATACAAACAAAATTAGAGAGCTAAACTAACAGTCAGACTTGACTAAGTCTTTTGTAGTACGTCTTCATCTGCCCGGTAACACAATCTACAGCCTATTGCAAACCAAGTCAATATGTGTAAGACTTTAACAGCCACCCTTAACTTGCCTCAATAATTATTCTCTTTAACTGACATAATATTCAATATACTCTTGTTGAGTGCAATAATGGTAAAATTGATGCCTTGAGGGCTACAATACGATTGAGTTTTAGCCAGATAAACTGACCTCTAGCCTATTGATGTATTATAGGGCTTTACACCATTCAGATGCACAGTGTGACGGTTTATAATCCTCTATATAATTATATTACATTCCATTTTTGCATATCTTCAGATCATTCCAACAGATAATTGCCTGATTCTGCAACACTTAAATGAGCAGAGCCACTGATTTCAGTGAGATTCTTCTCGTCTGCAAGAATTACTGAATCAGGTTCGAGGCTTGCAATGTTGTTTCTGACCTTATATTTATCTTGATCTTTATCATATGGTTGAAAACAAACAGTTTGTTCTCTGAATAGGCAGCAAGCTTGTCATCTGGAATCATCTGGATACTAGGATTTTTTCACTCTTTTTAAACATCAACATTCAGAATCCAGGAATTTAAAATGTAATGCAAAGCATACATGGCATCACTAAAAATATCCATATTCTGTCAATAATACAAGCCACATATTAGCAACTACAGCATGTACCAAGACACACTGCATTCGTGTTTTCTGAAAAGATCAATTCTAATTTCTGAAACTGGGTTAAAATCATAGCAAATTATATTTTACATGTGGACACCTGTAACATTTAGCTTTAAAAAAATCCATAAAGAAAAAAACCTAAAAAACTTTAGAATTTGTATATACTTTAATAAGAGTAGCAGGGCCTCAATACAACAGTTAGCGTCTTTTTTTCCTCTCTCTCTCTAGGACTATCTACAATGCAGAACTGTTTACTATGACAATCTTTTAGAAGGAGTTTCAAGATAATTTCTTTGAAAACATGATATATCAAGGACTGTGTAATTATGTGCAAGATAATGTGCTTCCTCTACAGAAAGGATGTTGCATGAAACAGGCAATAAAATAAATAAGCATTGAAAGTTCCTTTGGGCAGGAACAAAGACTCCTCTGTGTTCTGTATCATGCCAAATATGTTATTTGTGCCTACATAAATTAATAAAATAAATACAATAATGCAATAATAGTAATCTTCAAAATCAAGGTTGGTTCATTTGGGTATGTCCAAATTATGGGCTTGAATCTGGAAGGTGCTGAGCACCCTCAACTCCCATGAAGCCCGTTGCAATTTAGGGCACTCAGAACCATGTGTTATAGGACACGAGATCTGAAATGCCCTTTTGAACAGATAGCATAATAAATTATCTTGGAAGCTAATGGATGACTGGGTGAAGATTAAACATGGAAACGCCGTTTTTTTGTGACTAAATCAAGCTGTTACAATTTTACAAAGGGAATGGGTTCACAAACCACATGTAAAAGCTCAAAAGTTAGTTTTTAACCATGAACTTATATTAGGAATATGGGGTTTTAATGTATTATAGGATAGCTCTCCTCCCTCAAAAATAAATGAGGGAAGGAAGGAAGGAAAAGTTGAAGGAGCAGCTGCACTGGACTTCAGATTATAGAAGTTGAGCGGTAGCTCTTGAAAACATGCCAGTTGCTTTAGATGACTAAATAAGGCTTGCAGCTGAGTAACCTCAGTATTTACAGTATTCAAGGTATTTCCTACACTATGTGTAGGGAAGTAAAAGAGAATACTGTGGATAGCAACCTGTACCTTAGGTAAAAGTAGCAAGTTTTACATACTGTACCACAGTCAAGGTACAACATGTCAAATACATCTCACAGTTATTTACCTAAAGATCCACAGTTAAAAGGACAGACTTTTAGTAAAAAGCATGTTGGGTGCACAACTGTTAGTAACTTCAACATACAAAATAATGGTCAGCCAAACAATTTTTACTACATGCTTTAAACCTCTTTTTACCTGAAGGATGTAGCCCCGCACGTAGTCCCGAAGTGTCCAGCCTAAGCCATGCAAGATGTGCAGCACCTCTTCCTGCTTCAATACACTGAAGAGTCGGTCTAGCAGTATCTTCAGTCTCACAGGCACAGCTTGGGTACCATAGAGCATCAGGCTGCTGATGTCAAACACTACGTTGGACTGCACAATCTCCACTTGGGTAGGGTGGTACAGATGCTGAGTGCTAAGCTTGTCCAAAGCTGTCAGATACAAGTTGGGGTAAGAGTAGACACAGAGATGGGGGGAGAGGAAAATAAAAATAAAAGAAAGATTATTAAAGCATATCTAATATTCTGTCAAAGTGAATCTTCCATAAACACCAAGTGTATCTTCTTTACTACAGACTAGAGACAGTTAGCAATAGGCTCAAATGTTCAAGAGTTTTCATTCATCTTTCATGCTTAAGTTTTTGGTGCCCTGCTGGTTTTCAAAGGTATTGAGCGCTCACAGCTCCCATTAACTTCAGTTGGAGTTCTGGGCACACACAGTCTCTGAAGAATTGGACCCTCAGTATCTCACATTAGGGTGACCAAAAATGGATGCACCCAAATGAATGAACACTTCTAAAAATTTGAGTCTTAATCTACAAAAATAGAATCCACTGCAATGTTTTAAAAATTGCTGCCGTGCATAATCGTAAACTGGAGTCATCAATTTACTGCTAATTAAACTGCTAGTTATTACACTGGCAAACATAGCCAATTCAATCCAACTTACCTCTTTTGAATGAATTTTATCATCAAATATATTAATAACTTAGAGGTGGGGGAAGGCGAGGTTTGCAGGAGGTTTGAGCTTTATTTTCTGTTTGCTGGGAGGAGCATCTAGTAATTCTTTATCCCCTTATGTGATGTTTAATGTGATGGAATTACATGTGGCATCATACATTTCAGCATATACTATTATTTGCTCTCAATTTCTTTTCCACTTTATGAATTCTATCATAGAACCTAAACTTCCAGACTATTTGTTTTAAACAGAACTTTTTGAGCTTTTAAAATAACGTTATAGAGGTTCCTCCTCCTGTACTTTGGTTTCGTCTTGGATTCACTGGAGATTTCATGTACTCTTGATAAATTGCTTTCTTACATCGAGATTGTAAAGGCCCTTATCATTTACTCACTGGCTTCATTCAACACATTTACTCCAAGGAATATTTTTGTCAAAGAGTTCTGGTTTCCTCATACTTCATTTCTTACAACTGATTTGTCTGATCTTCCCTATTCTAGTGGTTAACGCTACTTTGAATAAATAGCTTTAAATGTAAATTTAATGTTCATGAAAGATAAGGGATTGGCAAACTTGGGGAATTGAAGTCCTATGTCTCTCCCCAGGGCATTATATTGCAGAAATGTGAAGGGCAGGATTCTATCTGTTATTCTTCCAACACTCTTAAACTATTTGGCCTTATGATGAGCAGCTGATTTAGAACTTAATAAATAGGTTAGATTAAAATCTGAAAAGCTCAAATACCCCCAAATGTTTTTGTTCTTTTCCATGTTATTGTTCGTAGGATGGTTACATTGTTAATACTGTAACAGGTATATCGAAGTACTCCATTAAGGGGAAAAAGAACTTAGAAAATTGAAATTGTTGAATGTGTGTATGTATTTTTTGGGGGGGGGAGTCTTGACATGTATGTGCCTCCATAGTGGGTAAGTAAAATAATGGAATCTGTTTTTAGTCACATAACAATGGGTATTTGGAATGGAAGAGCAACATTAGAATACATTAATAAAATATTAATAAGAGTCATAGCACCTCTCATCCAAGAATCTCCAAACATTTACACAATGATCTAAGCTTCACAACACCATTCTGAAGCAAGTTTTGACTACTCTGGCATTATCAGACTCATTGTTACAGATTGGGAAACTTAGACACAAAAAGGTTAAGTGACCTAAGATCACACAAATCCATGTAATTGCCAATAATAGAACTTGTCTCCTTAGTTTCTGTCATGTGCTTTAATCGCTACATCATACTCCTCTTCCAGGGGTGAGCATGGTGCTTTTTGCTAAATGAAATAGTTTAATTTAAAAATATATACAGGGAGGGTAAGTCCTTGCCTCTAAAAAGTTGGATGGAATGGCTCAGGGGTTTAAGGTGCTACTTCCAAATTGATCCAGGTCAGTAGTGATTGAAAGTTGTTTTCTTCTAATGACTGTGTGGGGATTATACAAAAAAGTGCGGTGGTCTTGGTATAACTCCTAGTGGGAAATTGCCCACTTTACAAAACCACCACCACATTTGACACTAAAAGCCTTTGTAGAGAAACCAGGGATGGAATAGACAAGAAGAGGAGAAAGTAACAAGTGGTCCTTCCAGAGGACTGAAGCACACTGGCAAAACACTGGGTAATAGCTTTGACAACCTACACAGTGCTTATCCTGTGGATAAAAAGAGGGCTTCAGTCTCCAGGGCTCTCAATCTAGCACCAAATTCACTTAAAGTGGTTTAATTTTTTTTAACAAGTTTACCATTGGAGCCCTAGTTAGGATCTTAAAATTGAATGAGGAGCTAGTTCTGAATTTGTCTACATTTTACCACAACCATCTTCAACTTGGAGTTGGGGCCTTATACTGCAAATTATAGTAACCAACAATAAAGACACTGAGTTCCATTCTTTTTAAGTCAGGATGTGCATTCAAATGCATAATTTATAACAAAAAAGGCATATATTTTTCCATGGGTGTGTCACAAGAGTGTTCACAGAGTATAGGCAAACACCACACTACAGACTGAAATGTAACACAGGCATGGAGAGGAATGAAATGCATTTATGCCAGCACAAGGAATAACCGTGTGGCCAACAGCTGGAATTTTTGTGGCTCGTTAATTAATGGAACTACTTTTCACTGCACTCAAGTACGGAACTAAATAATGTAGAGAATGCAACCTTTCACCATTATTTATAATCTAAAATTATATCCTATTTGTTTAGAAAAAGACTATAAAAATGATCAAGCAAGAACAAAAAAAGGAACAGTAACAAGGAAAAATACCGCACTGTGTCTCAGTGAATTGTATCTGCTTCTGCCCATACATTCTGAAAATACACAGAGAAGCGTGAAACACTGGGATGTATTTGAAAAGGTTCTTTGGAGAGCACCTAAGTGATTATTCCCTAAATCATTACTGAACCAATTTCAGTGCTTCAACCTGGTGCGAAGGGGGCATTTTGTTGTTGAGGTGCCTTCTTTCAGATAAGCCATAAAATAAAACATCTGAGCCCCTGTGGTTGATAAAGATCCCATGGCTCTTTTTGTAAAGCTGAGGGTGTTCATTTCCATGTCCTGGAAAAATGTCAATTTGGGTAATATTATTCTGCCTCCCTGAATTCCCGCTCCAATTTCAACTGGATATGGCCTTCTTCTTCACTTTCTGTCCTAAACTGTTCTCTAATGATGCTATGTGCTGATGAACAGCGACTGCATTTCACCTCAGAGAGTCTGCATCTCAAAGGTGAGTAAATTTATCCTTGTGGGTAGTCTGCATAAGAGAGTTTGTTAAGTGCTTTGGGATCCCCATGATGAAAGACACTATGTATAAAGATAAGATATTATCATATCTGAAAAATGACAAAAGCAGATGTTTCCTTATGTAAAAAGGCACTGTTGAGTGACATGCCATAAAAACACACACTTTGAGTCATTTCTGGCCCAACTGAAGTTAATACCCATACTCCTAAAGATTTCAGTGGGATCAAGATTTCACCCAGAAAAGCAAAACTGTTAATGCTCATGTTACTTTTGAAAGGACACACATAATCTTTCAAAAAGTCATATGTGTTTGTTTTGGGTTCAGTATGTTAAGTTTAGGTGCTAAGACTACGAAGCACCATCCCAGTTTGGCACCCCTTTTTAGTGGTTGCTGCTGCCCCCATCTCCTGGTACTCCCCATCTCTGGATGAGCTGATTTACAGAGGGAAAGAGGTCTAATGAATCTTAAAACCACATGCTTTTCAAGTAAAGAGGTCAACATTTTTGTGGAATGGCCTGTAAAAGACCCTTGTGTTTTACTAGAACAACATACAGTGGAGTAATATTTTTGAGGAGTACTATTTCTAAATTTCAAATGATCATTTCAGGAATTACAATTAGTGAAAAAAGGAGCCAAATACGTTTTCCTTGAACTCCAAAGAACTATTAACTTGTTAATTAATTGTAGCCATGTTGGTCGAAGGATATTAGAGAGGCAAGGTGGGTGAGGTAATACCTTTTATTGGATCAACAACTTCTGTTGGTGAGAGAGATAAGCTTTTGAGCGACTCAGAGAAGAACTCTATGTAGCTCTCTCACCCACAGAAGTTGGTCCAATAAAAGATATTACCTCATCCATCTTGCCTCTCTTGTTAATTCTTGTAAGAACAGGGAATCTCTTCTCTCTACCCTCAGTTCTTTGAGTTATCAAGTATTATTGCTCCCGCTTATGGTCTGTCAGTGTTTCTGTTATCAACCCTGATTTTGAATAGTTTATACTATTTTTAGGGCCTGATCAGAGCTGGTGTTAGCCTTATTGAGTAGGAAGGTGCAACAATTGTTCACTGCCCACACATATACCTGACTCCTGTGATTACACTTCTGTGTACAAGGAAGCGCTGAAGATTTGCAGGAAAGCTAGTAAGTGGATCCTTTGAGGTAACTCTTGTGAAACTGATGCATGTATATAAAAAGCATGTGTGCCTGATTTTCAGTTTCCATCCAGGCTCCTGCTGGAGGAGAAGTAGCATCCAGCGGCTTATGCTGGGATCTGTGCATGGCAACCAACACTTAGAGTTTTGCCCAAATAACCGGCAAGATTTAGAATTTGCTAGCATCCCAGCTTCGGGGGGGGCGGGTCTCATGTATTCCATTAAATTTTAGAGTGTGTCACTACTGTGAGAAGCAATGAGCCTGATTAACTTCATGAGTGCTAACAGAACCCAGGGAGAAGAAAGTCCAGCAGTTCCAGCAGTCAGAGCAACACAATTTGAAAACAAACATCCTGTGGTAGGGCATGGGGAAGATGGGAGATGGCAGATGCAAGGAACTACAAGGTACTCAACACTTTTGAAAATCAGGCCAGTTATTTAAGTACCTAAATACGAACTTAGGAAACTAACGTTAGGAATCAGGTTTTGAAATTCTTGGCCAAATGTGTTTTGCTTATCTATACCATCAATGCTGTGCACAAGTGACGATGAAAAAACTGCACGAAAAAGTGGGTATGCAAGTTATGCACACACAAATGGAGGCTGCATCTGAACTCCTTTTGAAAATTTGGCTTATATGTATTTTACTATGTAATACCAACAAACTCACTCCTATAGATTTTTAATGAGACACTGCATACTATGATTCAAATTGTAAATGGGCCCTTTGGAATTGAGACAATGTCAGTCTTTTCACATTACCATTTGTAGTGTTCTTACTATGAAAAATTTCAGCCAATGGATTAATCTGTATGTGTGTATTAAGTATGCTATGCCAAAAGCTTTGGACCCAGTTATAGTTTATCAATGGACAAACTTTAATGTTCCATTTGTGGGGTGGGGGGGGAGGTTGTTTGTTTGTTTGTTTTTTTAAACTGTAGTAAAAAGTGTGGGGGGGAAATCTATGTTTACATTGTATTGGTTTTGAGGGAGCCTATGCAATTCAAAGGAAATTAAATACAAAAGGTATATTAAAATAGTATTAAATGACTCGTTCGATTTATCAAAAGCCAGAGGATTCAGAGTAAGACTCTCTCTTCATCCATACTTCAGCCAGTTATGCAAGACCTCTCACTGACCTGGGACCCCTCCCATATCGAAGTACATCAGGAGAGTTCAGGCTGAAGTGGAAATCTTGTCTTCTGAATATATTCCTCTCTCTCTCTCTCTCTCTCTCTCACACACACACACACACACACACACACACACACACAATATATATATATTTCTCTCTCTCTCACACACACAATATATATATATATATATATATATATTTAAAGTCTCACATCCATTTTTGAATAAAGTTTGAATAAGATTTGCCTTGGTTCAATATAAAAGTATTACAAACCTGCTGGTTTTAATGAGAATTATACTTTTAAATACACATACTATTTGCTAATCTGCAGATTCTAGCAGAATATTTAGGAACTCCGGAGTGGGGACAGCACGCCTAGTAAAAGTCTGTCTCCAAAAAGATCAAGACTTTCCAGTAGACTAGTACAATACCTCACAGCTAAAATTTTCCATAATAAGAATACTATACATTTTAACATGAAAATATTATTGATTAAAATGGATCTCTTTCCCATTTCCATCTTAAATCTAGATTGAACAGTTTTTCTATTTATTATATTTCCTGGAGCCCCATCACCACCCCATCCTACCTACCAGACATGCACACAACCCATGCACAAATTTAAAAATAAAGTTTTCTGTTTTATGCTGCTGGTTTTACCCTAGGTGCAACTCCCACATTAAACTGCTGTGTTTTCATGACTAGCAGAGTGAGTCATACTTCAGGGAGCCTTGCAACAAATGGGAGATTTTTATTTATTTATTTTAAAATGAGCTGAGCCACTTTCTGAAGCAACAAAACTTGGCAGGCAGGTTAAATATACAAGACCCATATGGCAAGGCTCCATAACACTGTTGCAACACAGAGCGCAGAACAATCAACACAGGATGAGCAAACAGAGCATTATTAGTGGCAATTTCCACATACAATATAGTACAGTTAGCTTTACATTTATTTGAAGGAATGGTGAAATGAATGGCTGCAAATTTTTTTGGAGTTCAGATTTATTTTTTCCAATCACCCATCCACCACCATACAAAAGTAGGACACCTCTTCAAGGAGGGAATGCAGCATATGAATAAGTAATTTGCTGAATTTGCTGAAGGGGCGGGCAAACTATAGCAATCCTAGGGGTGGTCTAGAAGTATCCTCCCTCTGGAACAAATTTTAATAATACCTGCCATTTGGCACAATACAGTTGCATTTCAAGGTGAAAAATATGCTCTTCAAAAGTGTCATCCTTAGCCAGGAACGGAAGGTGCCCATAGGCAAGATATTCCACAATATCCAAAGAAGGGTATAAATGCCACGAAATCTCTCCGTCCACCCTTCAGTTCAAACAGTGAGAGAACATGAACATTTAGGGTAGAGAGATGACATCCAGATACAGTGCAAACAAAACAAGAGGCATGAAATGGCATCCTTTGACTATCTTCATTTCACCCCGTTCTCATTGTTGTCCCAATTTAATCTACTTTTAGGAGACATTCACTCAGTCACTGCAGATTTTAAAACATTGTGGAGGTAGAGCAAGGACAGCATTTTCTGATTTGGAAGCAAAAGCAACCTTTCCTTTGGATTTTTACAGTATTTAAGAACTAGCAATGGAAGCCATTTGCCAAATTAATTTAGTCTCTGACAGAGTGACACATATGTGATCTCTTAATTTACAGCTTACATGTACAAATGTTCACACTTAGGTTTCTTAATAGCTTTTTAAAAATAAAAGTGTCTTGATCATGGGTGTTTTATACATACCCAAACAATACAGCTAAGCTGACAAATGTCTGTCTTCCTGCATCACCATGCTTCTTGAATGACCAAAAAACCCAACAAAAAAACAGACTGCATTTCAGTTGCATGTATGCAGAATACATGTTATTTAAAAAGTCTGAAGGAAATCTTTCATTAATTTCTCCCTCTATGATCTGATTCCAAGTTGAAAAATTTAGATTGCTACTAGGTTTATGTAGCCGAAAGCAGAACCACCGTTTGTTCACAGACGTTGCTTTGCTGTCTGCTATTTTTTTTTATCCCTTTGCAAAACTTTGAACCCCATCCAGCTTTGACACACTGCCTCTTCAGTTAATAACTATCAAGTTTCCCCTTGTCTCCTGTCTACTTTTCTTTGAGGCAATTGCGCACTCAGCACCCCGAGATAATAACACACATCTATAAGATAAAAGCAATGGCATTAATGTAATTGTCTGCCTCTCTCTTTAGCCTAATCTTTTTTTTCCCTTCAGTTTTGACTGCCTGTGTGACACCTGTTTTTGTCTCCTCTGATCCTACGACAGGTTTTCCGCTGACAAGGTTTTTGCCTGACAGAGATTCTGCCAGACAAGAACATAATAAAATATGAAGAACTGCTTGTCAGAGTTTCTGCCAATGCTCACATGAAATAGGGGGAAAAAAATCCTGACTTTTTTTTTTTTAAGGGGCCCTGTGATGGTCGCTTTTGGCCTGTCAGGAAAACAGCCTTGCAAGCCCATTCCTGCAAGCCAAACAGGTGTTTTCTTTTATGTTTTATGTATATATATGTTTTTTTCACCAATAGTGGAAGAAAAAGTTTTCCCTAAATTATTGCCTGTGTATGAAGGTTAGAAGCAACTTTGACTGTTTGGAGATACTCGATGAGAGGGGATATTTTTTAAACTCAGGAGTGAACCTGAAAAGAAAATTAAATTTAAAAAAAAAACAGTTCTTTTTTCCCCGTTGATGTCTGGTATGATCAAAGGGACTGAACTGCTATGAGAGATAGGAGAACCCCAGTCTCTGTTCCCAGACTAGAATATGGACTATTAAACAGCCTCAGGGTGGGCAGGTTGTCTAAGTGAAAAACTAGGACACCTGTCACTGAGGGCAGGGGACAGTTAGGGAGGTTTGCATGGGGGTGGGGGGGAATAGAGAGAGAGAGGAAAGAAGCAGGGAGAGACACAAGAGAACCCAGTGCTCCCTTTCCTCCTCCTCTTCAAAAGCAAATCCCTCTTGCTCTTTCCCTGCCTCCATGTGGATTCGAGAGTCTATGTGGAGGAAGACTGAAGCAAAGAAGGAGATCTCCTTGGACTGCCATGTGTGGGCAGGGATGAGCAGGTGTCAACATGTGACAGGCCTGATAAGGATGGTCCTTGTGGAATGTATGCATTCAGCCAGCAGTCTAGTTGGCTCGTGTGGCCCTTCAGTCTGCAGGTTACAAAATCAGGACAACACTGTTTTTTTTTAACTGATAGGGACAGACCATGAGAACAGGGACACAGTTATCTTAATGCATTAGTATAATGTCTTTCCTGGCAGCGATGGCCACTACTGACCACTACTGTAGTGCATGGGCCTACATTTTTGTTAAATTATTGTTGAGGATGACAGTTTCTGAGGGTAACAGAAGTTACCCATTTCATGCACCTAGGTTCCTTTGACTACCCATTCATTTTACAGCTTTCCTCCCTCCCTCTGCCTACTCTCCAAGCATCTTTTCCTCCTCCATACCCATCCTGAAGCATCCCTCCTTCTACACTACAATGGGAATGTGGCCCAGCTGTATTTGTGCTGGAAATAGCATCTCCTCAATGATTTATTTATATATTCTTGCATGTAAGCAAGTTGGGAATCCCTGGATTAAGAGACTGAATTTGGAGCTTCCCAAGATTCATTGTGCCACATTACATAATTTGTCTGGGAGATGCTCATCTTTAAATTAGCCTTAAAATTGTAATGAAATATATATCATGTATTAAAAAAAACCTCACTCAGGTGGAGCAGAAAAGTATCATTTTGTAAGGCTGCTTTAAGAAGGCAAGAAGGACTTTGTTCTGCAAATTAAGACCATAGTGGAGTTTCAGGCTGACAATCGCCAAAACACTATTGGCTGCATGAGCCTGAGATGGCCAGCAGGCTGCCAGCAATCACCAATTGGTAAAAGCATTCTTTTTTTTCCCAAACATTACAAAATGAGGAGCTGAAGCTAACCAGTGTAACCATGCAATTGTACACTTAACTAGGTAACTATACCTATGCCAAGGGCCTCCTGAGAGGTGTTGAACACCCTCAAATTCCCACTGAGATCCTTCTGCCCTGACATCAGTGGTAGCTGAAGATGTTCAGCCCTTGTAATATCAGGCCATGTGACTAGTATTACCCTTTTAAACATCACTCCTTTCCACCCCCCACCCCACAACTAAAGAAGACACTTGTGGGTGATTGCCATAAAGTTCATGTAGTGTGACCGTTTCACACAGCTCCAGTTTAAATACACTTTAGCAAATTTGACTGCAATCAATTAGAACATAATTAGAGAAGTCTTTCAGGGTTTTAAGTGTATGCTTTGCAGAATACATTTTCTGTTTCTGAAATCCGGATGGGAATGGGATAAAAAATTGGGAACTCTACTAAATTAACCAAGCAAATTTCCTCATAACACTATAGCTTGAGTCAAAGTTCTTCCATTAAGTCAAGGTAACACTATGTTTTCCCATCCAGTCATTGTCACATTCACAATACAGAAAGCAGAGGTAAAGTTACCCAAGGCCTTATCATTACATTATAACATCTGAAAGCAATATGCAATTTTTATTCTCACCATCAAATCCTTCTCCCTGTTTTAACCTTGTGCTTTTAGATTGAATGGAGTGGTTGAGTTTGTTTTGTTTGTGTTCTGCTTAACCTGGTGATCTCTAGTTAATTAAGATGTTCCTATAAACAATTAAGCTTCCTGAAGGATCGTTCGCAAGATATAAAATTTATGATGTAATAAAACATAATAAACTGGTAAAGGGGTTAGCACATCACAGCGCTTCATGTGCGGCAGGATCGGTGTTACGGGTTTCATTATTTAAAATTCAGGTAACCATGACTGCTTGTAACGAAAGTGCCCAAATTGACAGCCACAGCTCAGCTGAGACTCCTGCTCTGAAGTTCCATGATGGTCCTATGATGCTCAAAATCCAGCAGACAGTTCCAACCAATCTGCTGCTCCAGTTTATTCAAAGGCTCAAGCCACATCTTCCTCAGTGGTCATATAGTTAACCCCTATGTCAGCACACTTCACTGATCATGCTCAAGGGTGCCACAGGCTTTCATTCAAAGAAGAAACTGAACTAGGAACTGCTAGTGTCCCTTAATAGAGGACTATCAATGAAAGCAAAATTATCCTTCATTATGCTTCATTAAAAAATTACTAATATTTTTGCATTGTCCCCATATTTTTAAAGCCCCCCAGGTGTTGGTAAGTTCAAATAGAAAACTTTTCTCTCTACCAGGAGTGCTGCAACAATTAGCATAGCGGGGGAGCTGAGAGCCATTGAACCAAATTGTAACCTGGTATATGATGGAACCACTTCGAGCCAGCACCCTTAGTTACAGCATCTATGCCCCTTACTGGCTTCTCTCCTCTACAAGAGAAGGACCGCTATTGAAGACTTCTTACCTCTCATCACTGGAGGAAAATCTGTGTGGGTTGTTTATCTCTAGATGGAGGTTAGTTTGTAAATGTCACTTTAATAATATAACTTAACAGATGGGCAAGTAATTCTAATGTCTTGCACTTCTATAACAACTTCTATCTAAACATCTCAAAATTCATTTCAGTTAGTTGAGACTCCACAGCTGTGAAAGTGGGTATTATACCTATTTTATAGACAGGGACTCGGAGACCTAGGGACATGAAAATGACTTGATCAGGATCACACAATGCATCAGTAGCAGAATTGGAAATGAAAGCTATGGGCCAAATACTGCTCTAACATTACACTTTGGGTGGGGGCGGAGAGAGGAGAAGCTGGGAGGAGCAGAAAATTTGGTGCTAAACTTTTGAATCTCTGTCCCTTGCATTCACCAAAACATCCCAGAGTGATACTCCAGTATTGGAAGCAGGTGATTCTCCCCGTAATTTGTGAGGACTCTGTATGATTCATTTGTATTTACACTCAACTGAAATATTTACAGACACAGAAAACCAGAGGAAAAAGACCAATACATTGTGTGGTTTCAGAGTAGCAGCCGTGTTAGTCTGTATTCGCAAAAAGAAAAGGAGTACTTGTGGCACCTTAGAGACTAACAAATTTATTAGAGCATAAGCATCCGATGAAGTGAGCTGTAGCTCACGAAAGCGTATGCTCAAATAAATTTGTTAGTCTCTAAGGTGCCACTAGTACTCCTTTTCTTATTGTGTGGTTTGTTTACATGGCTACTTTCCTTTAAAGCACACCAACTGTAAGCTGATGAGCAAAGAAACAAACTGAACAAATACATGGTCCTCCCAGGTCAGACCGAGAAGGGATCACTGATTTTAGGCAAAAACAACCCCCCAAAAAACCAGTTCTGATTTTACCTTACTAGAACAAAAAGGAAATGATAGATTAAAGAGACTTTGCCCAGGGAGGTACAGGAACCTGGATGTCTGCTTGGAATCTCAGCTGCAGTTAAATCCAGTCTAGAGCTAGATTAACATTACTTTTATTTTAAAGTCACTTTAACAGACATGAAGACTTAGTTTTTGGTCTTCATAACCAGATAGAGAAGTAACTAAGAGCTAAAGAAATTCCTTTACAAAGATGCTTATGGAAAAGTCCTATATAATTGAATCCATATATAATTGAAGAGGGAACCAATAGGTTTCTATCGCCACTTAATATGAATTTACTCTGAAAACCTATATCATTTAATTGAAAATGGATTTTTATGAGCATCCTCCAGTATTCTACAGAAGGATTATGATTCTCTATTACATTCTACAGGACGGTTAAAAATATAGAAATATTTTCTATTCAAATCTACCTACAGTGTGCACGCACATACCTCTCCCGCCCCCCTTGCAATCCATGCCAATTTTTAGCCAGAGACTGATACCTGTGATCTCCTTTGGTTTTGTGTCAGAGCTGAGCTCTGGCTTTGCAAACGTAATGCTCCAGATTTCTGTCACTCAACAGCTTTGGACTGAGATAAATGTGAATAACACAGAAAGGTTTTTTAATTTAACACTTTGTTTTCATGCAGCTCATGTTAAAAGTCCTAAACCTCCGCACTAAACCATATATTCAGAGAAACTTGTCCTGGGAATCTGGTTAGGGAGAGATGAAATTTCTAAAATTTTCAGTAGCTGATAGGACAATAGCATCTCTCTCCCCCTCCTTTTCCCTTTCTCTCTCTCTCCCCACCATTCCCTTACCTGACAACTTTACAAATTACCATATAGAAATGGCTGCTCAGCCATTCGGAATGAACAAGAAGTCATAGTCATGTCATGCATGTGAACTTATGATACAGCACTCTCAGTTGCTTCATGGGGGTCATTGTTTTGATTGTTGGTCTCATTTATAGCAAGTTAGTGGGTGCATTATACCAAAACTTGACAGCAGAAAACTATTTCCCCAGCAAGATTAAAGTGTAACCCACATAGTGAGGCTGAGTATTAATACTCACTGGATGACACCTTTTCAACCAAAAGGAGTAATGGCTTTGTACTATGTGCTGCAAAACTCCAGTCAGTTTCTGTTTCATTAAATCCACCAAGGAATTTGAGCTCAGATTTATTAGAGAAAAGGCCTGGCCAGCACCCAGCTTAGAGAAGAGGTCATGTGAAGTTCAGAGGACAGGTATAGCTAAGAGAGACCCCCAGAGCACAGTGTCTAGAATAAAAGGCCCTGCTCAGCATACACCAAGAAAAAAACCTGTCAACATTTATTAGCGAGCTAAGGGCCAACTTATTGCTCTGAGAAAAAGTCCACTTTTGCACAGGGAAACAAAAATAAATATTCACAGGATACTTAATTGCCTTCAACAGCTCGATTCCAAGAATAGTGTGAAATTCAACTAGCTCAAGAATATTAATAGTTGCACAATATATCAAGAACGGGTCTGTATCTGACATCTGAGTTTAGATGGATGACCAATTTATGGGTAACGCAAGAAACTATTTTTGATTATATGACCATTTTTCAGCCAGTGAATTCAGAGGTTTAATAAACATCCCGTAGAACTGACAATAGTGAAGTCTGATAAAGTGGAACTCCATTTGTAGTGAAACAGAATGAAAGTCATGACTAGTTTCAGCACATTGCGATATGCAAAACATGTTTCTTCTCATTGTGAAATTGTTCTGTGAAAAAATAAACAAATCATTGCAAGAGGGTAACACTGTACTTTCACTGATACTGTATCAGGTCAGTAATTCAGTCGGACTAGATATCACATCTGTGGTCCATCTGGTGGCATGACAGTTCATATTCTTTTATCAATGACAGATGAAGTGGACAAAATGCTGAGTCAATGTAATCACCGAGATTTTATTACTGCCTAGCATAATTCTCCTCTCTCACCGGCCTAAAGTAAGATTTTTTTGGGGGGGGGGGCAGGGAAGGAGGAAGACGTGCATGTAAAATATCATTATCATTATCATCATCGTTAAGGTTGAACAAGTGAATTTTTGTACCTAATCTGGTATAGTTTTAAGGCTATTTTATTAGCATTTGTTACTCGTCACACAACCAAAATATTAGGAGAAGCAGCTCCAGTGTCTACTCAAAGTATCTGATTGTTTTCTTTAAAAAATACCAAATGGCCCTGGACTACACTAAATCAAAGTGCCCACACAATTTCACTGTTAAGAGTTTATTTATTTATTTTGTATCTTATGGGTCATATAAAGTGACTTAAGATTTTTTTTAACCCTTGTCTGTTTTACTGCTCTAGGCCTAGGAAATGGCTTATCCAATTTAAATGATTTATTTTTTTGTTTTAGAAAATAAATCTCCATCCAAGCTGACAATACAAATGCCAAGCTTCAGCTGGAAGGGAATTAAAATAGCCCAATTCTCTACATCCCCTTAAAAAACCCAGCAATACACACTAGATACAACCAATTCCCTCCTAAGCATAGCAGTACTAGAGAAGGGGTCTATACTCTATGCAATTTTTGTCTTGAGCCTTAAAAACGCTGATGGGTAGGATTACCACTGTAGTGAAAGGGTGCAGGGTCAAAACTCAATAAACTGAACTTTTGCCAACAGAAACATTTATCTTGCCACAAAAGAACCGCTTTGATGAATCTGCTCTTATATTGACATCCTTCTTTGGCACTTCTGAATAGAAAAGAACTGAACTTGTAGGAAACCTTTCCTTTCAAGAAGTGCACAGCTCGTTTTAGGTGAGGAAAGAAAAACATGAGAAAGACAATGGAAACAGGAAAAAGAAACAGGACAGCAGTTGCTATGTGAAATAATACCACTATGGCTGTGTGCCCTTTCCTTCTTGGCCCCAGAATTCCAACATTTGAAATGGACAATTATTAGCGTGAATTAACTCTATGTGGATGAGTCAGGGAAAGCATCAGACAATTGCAACTGAGGCCTATTTTTGGCCTCTTCAGTTAATTATGATTCTGAGTTATCAAGCTTGGATATTCTTGGTACTTTTATTGGAAGCACCTATTCTTTAATAATTGCATTTAATAAAACATTACCTCATCTATCAAGGATATGAGTGGAAATTCGTTAACGAAAAACAGAAGTAAACCTCCTAATTAATGCAGTAGGAACTACCATTTGCATTCACTGAATATTAAAATACGGTGTTTAGGGCTTAAAGGAAGTAATTTTTGAACAGTAAAATGATTCACTGATTTTAAAATCCAGGAGCAACAGTAGAATGAATTAATCAGTGTCCTTTTGAATGCCCCTCTCAAATTCTGGAGAGTAGCTAAAGTCAACAAGTCAAGCAGACTCATCACAAAGTCTTCAGGAACTAATTTATAAGCCTGTGCTTTGAGTGTGCATTTGTAATATACATCTGACTAGTCTTATACTGCCATAAAATGTAAATACTTTGGCTACATCTACTTTGAAGGAGCTAAAAGAAAAGAAAATGATTTTATGAAAGTTCCATTTCTAAAATATACACTTTTGTTAATATCTATTCGAACTCAACTTTTCTATTTGAAAGAACTACAGCATAGGATCAAGTGGTGTGCTCAGTGTTTACAGCATTCACCTTTCACCTTTAGTACCTGGGCCATTTCTGTTATAAATATCGGGTGGCCTCACACTATCTTCTAATATTCCAATTTTCAACCCATCCACTTCACAGAAAACTACCAACCAGAGAAATCAAGCTACACTGTTATGTGGAGTTCTGGTTAAAAGCAAAAAAAAAAAAAAACCACAACAACCTGGTTTACTATAGTCCAAACTAAAGTCCATGCAGCAGGCCAGATGATTAAAAATATTCAACATGGAAAAGTCATTTGTCTGGCCATTGGAAATAAGCCAGAAAAGTCATCTTCCCTCCCTTTTGAACAGCAGACCACTGTGTGTTGATCCTGCACAAAGCCGGATGTCTAGCTGAACTACAAAGACACTGTGATGGCCAAAAGCCCCTAAGAATGTGAATGGGTCTGGTTATATTGCTAGAGCACATATCTTGTCTGAAATTTTGGGGAGCAGAAAGAAGCTTTGCCCAATTAGGAATCCAGTTCATAATTCATCTGCAAACCAACTTGCTACTTGTTTGTTTTACCTTCAGTATTATCAGTGGACTTTATCCATTCATTACAAAGCAACAAAGGAATGAATCTGTACCTGCATACTGTGACGTTCTGTACCTCGAGGGAACAACCTGCACCCCCATATTTTTCCTTATAATATGATTGTGTGGTATCCAATGCAAAGTTTGTCATGATTGGGTGTCTTTGGAAGGCTCATGATGCACTGAGCATTGTTGTAATAGTGATGTTATAATAACTGTTGTTACAGTAACGTTACAGGCTATAATTACATGTATACAGTTATGCGGCTGAAAATGAGTCCTCATGGCTTAAAGCAAATCCAGGAAAAAACTCCCCAAGAGCAGAGGGGCAGTTCACACTTCATCAGGGCATGTATGGGACAAACCCAGCCCAGCCTCACAGGAACAAAGGACACTGGCCTAGGCAACAACAAAGGATCTGTTGGACTCTTGAGTGAGTCATCCTCCTTCCTTTGGTCACTTTGGGACTGCGATGAGGTAATGCTCACCTGACTCTGAAGGGGAGGGGCGCAAAGCCAAGAGGGAAGTAAGGACATGATAAGAGGAGGAGACATTTGCCATGGTCTTCCTCTGTTCCACCTCCATCTACAGACATCACCAGCAAGCCACTCAAGTGCTGATCAAAGGGGAGAACCTGGCTGAAGGGCAACCAGCCAGCCTGTGGTGAGAAGCATCTAAGTTTGTAAGGGCATTGAAAGTGTTAAAATTAGCTTAGAATGCATTTTGCTTTTATTTCATTTGACCAAATCCAACTTGTTATGCTTTGACTTATAATCACTTAAAAATCTATCTTTGTAGTTAATAAATTTGTTTGTTTATTCTACCTAAAGCAGAGTGTTTGGTTTGAAGCATGTCAGAGACTCCACTTGGGATAACAAGCCTGGCACATATAAATTTCTTTGTTAAACTGACAAATTCATATAAGCTTCCAGTGTGCGTAAGTGGACAGTGCAAGACGGAGGTTCCTAAGGCTGTGTCTGGGACCAGAGATATTGGCTAGTGTCATTCGGTTGCACAATCCAAGGAGCAGCTTACATGCCAGAGGCTGTGTGTGAACAGCCCAGGAATGGGGGTTCTCACAGCAGAGCAGTGTAAGGCTGACTCCCAGAGTCCAGGATTGGAGTGACCTAGCAGATCACCAGTCTGGATAACACCAGAGGGGAACGTCAAACATACTCTTTTCCCTTCCAGGAATGGACACACTTTAAAAGCCCCCTAGAACTTCTTGCTTTTCAGTTTTGTTAAGTATTCAGTCATGCTTAGTTTCAGCAAACACACATTAATGCATTACACACATACGCACAATATACATAGAAACCAAAGACATTTTAGGAGGAAGGTACTGATCTTCTCCTTCAAATCTTACTGAAATAAAACAGAATTTATACAACACAACCCAGAGAATGCTTGGCAAAAGTGAGAATGGAGAGTATGCTTGCTTCGGGGCCAACACAACTGTAAGAAGGAAACTCAGACATAAATTTCTTCTGCAAAGATAGCCATCTCTCTCTTTTCTCCTGATGTTCGTGAAATCATTTCAGAAGAAAATGTCTTTCTTATTTGTCTTCTAATTGCGTTTACTAAAACTATATTGGACATGAACAAGATACACATGGTTTATGGTAGGTTTGTGTCAGACTTCTAAATAAATAAATAAATAAATAAATAAATTTTAAAAAAAAGGATCCAACCCCAAGCAGTTAGTGTATATTTATAAAATTTATTTAGATGCAAGCCAAATACATGAGCCCACTCCAGCCCTCTTATACCCACTTTAACATAGGGAAGATAAGATCAGCTGCTAAGCCATATTAGAAGGCTTTCATTCAGCCACAGAAGATATAACAGCTTCATTCTGACATCCCGGCTCCAAAAAGCTGACAGTGGTATGTTTGAGTTTCCATGGGAATTCAGTGACTCTTTGGCTGCTGCATATGTGCAATGTGAACTCCATAGTGCAACCATACTATAAACATACTATAAACATCATAAAATTTGTTAGTCTCTAAGGTGCCACAAGTACTCCTTTTCTTTTTTATAAACATCTTGTCTTCCTGCTAAGAGCTGTGAGCATAGCATTACTGCTTGGAAACTAGAATATGTTCTCCGAGCTATACACAGTGCTTAATTTGTGCCAGGGCTGAGCCCCGGCACCTCTGGGCTTGGCAGTTCATAGCTCCGGCACCTCTGGACTTGCTGCACCAGATATGAATGTAAAAAAATTCCTTGAGACCTGGCACTTTTTTCATTACAAATGAAGCACTGGCTTTGCACATAATGTTAACAAACGCATTGCCTCCAATGACACTTGAAGACACTGCTGGCATAATTGACCCTCTCTTCTCAAATGTAGAGACTGCTTTAAAAAAAGCACACACGTGTGCTTTGGACAGATATAGCTATTATCATTATATCTAATGAGATAGAGAGAGATGGACAAAACAGAGAGGATAAAAGAACAGATATTTCTTACCATGTGCCACCCAGCCATGTTTACAATGGTCACAGGTTCTCAGGTTAATCTTCCCTGGCTGGAAACATTCACATGTGCAATTTACCAGTGTACAGCGGATGGCCTGGAAAAAGAAACAAATGCACATAAATATCTTACCAGATAATTTTTTTTTGTTCTTTAACTATCTGCCCATATGGTGGCTGGGGTTTTTGAACATAAAAAGAAAGAAAAAGAAAAGAAATTCTAAAATGCAAAGCATTGTTTATTCTTTTACGTAGGATTTATTTTTCCTTTAAAATGCATATATCAATATCCCTGAGCAATTATAAAAAAAATCCATTCAATAATAATGTATTATATTATTCCATAGGCTGAATAAATTCTTAAATTCTTTAAAAGAATACAGACCAAGGACTAGACTCGGGTTGTTTTTTTTCCAATCAAGTGCCTGAAGGAAAATGTTGTAGTCATGTCTTCACATAGTACTAAGTCACATTGGTTATAATCAAGAGTGAAACATGCACATAAAAATATACATAAAGGCAGAGCGTTGTCCAAGCGTTGTTCTCATCTTTCCCTGTTGGGATTCACACAAGATCTAATTCAGTTAAATATCAGAAGGAAGCCACCGGTTTGGGAACTGGTGTTCCCAAAACAGCAATAAAATGAGAGAGGTACAGATAGGACTGGCTCATGAGATACAGCGCAACTTTCCTTTGCATCCATAATTTCTCTCTGATCTCCACACATGCCCTTTACCTTTTAGTCTCATATATTTATTAAAATATAATGTTTTCCACTTTTTCTTAAAAGAAAATCTACTAAAACCACAGACTGAATATTAAGATTTAAAATCTGGACAATGAATACATCTAACTAAACCCATTCTTAAAACTACTTTAAAAAGCTAAGAAAGTTTACTTTAGGGGGTGCAGGGAAAAGAGTACACAGAAAGTCAGCATAAATGTGATGAGACCTGTGTTTCTAAACAGTGCTAAAGATGACCTGTGCTCTTCAATCTGCTACCAATAAATTTATGGCTTGCATTTAGGTGTAATTTGCATGGAGGTTTGTGAGACAGAGGGGGCTTAGTCTGATCATTCACAGATTAACAATCTACTGTAACTATCAGTGCTTCCCAGAAAAGATATTTCTACTGATTTAGATGCAATCAATGATTACTTGGGGGTTCAGTAGGGGAAGGGAGTTTAGTACCTATGACTGCAGATAAATGGGAACTTTATCAATGCTGTTGCCTTACAAACCTCTCCTTGATGCTTCCACTTAAAAATCTGCAATACCTGTAAGTAACAGGAATGATCTCTGTGCTGAAAGGATCAGATTCGTAAGGAAAATAACATTAAACATTAGCATGGGCAAGCTAAACTCTTTGTTTGCTGACAATGAAAGGAGTTCAAGCTATTTTAAACATTTTATTTATTTATTTGAATCAGACATAGCAACTTCAAGCCATGTGGTTTACTGACTCACTCAATCTGTGTTTCTCTGCTCGATTTCTGATGCAGGAATTTCCTCCCTCCCATCCAGTCTGATCTTTTACTACCTTTGAATCTCAAAAGCCCTGATGCAAAAAAAAATCCAGATATTTCAGGGACTTATTCCCAAAGTCAACTGCCTTTACTCATTAGCGAGATTGTAAAACATTGCTGTATGTATCATTGATTAAAATAATAAGTTATATGAAATATAAGGGCAAAAAAGAACTGCTGACTATGCAGAATAATATACGTGTTTGTGGGTTTCAAGGAAAAAAATTCTACTGAAAGGTCCCGTTTCATGTTCAATACTTTATTGATTTGGTAATATATCAGGTCTCCCCTGGTCAGTAATGGTGTCTTTCTCTAATATGTTCATTAATTAATGAACTCTGTAATTAATTGTACTGCAAAGAGAATGAAGGCATTACAAAATGGAATGGTATTCCTGTTATACTGTAAGGGATTTTTTTTCTTATAAACAAATGCCTTATTTCACTTATTTTTAAAAACTTTTTTTGCACCGATCTGTTGTAGATTTGTTGCATTTCACGTTACTGCTACACATGCACACACACCATCTGAAATAATGTCATCTGCTAGGGCTGCTTTATTAAAAGTTGACTAGAATTTCCATTATAAACCCACCTCTGTTTCCCCTGCCCCCAAGATTTGCATGTTGCCCGTAAAAACTGGAATCAGGCTGAAACTTGAAATACGGTACAAAGTTTCAGCCCAAGAATGACTTTTCGCTCACCCCTTTGAAAATGATCCACTTAGCCATTTTAAAATGATGAGCTGAAAAAATGTTTACTAGTTTAGAGTTTCTTTTCCTCTTCTGTGACTAAAAAAATAGCTTAAATCATCTTGAGGGTATTACTCTACTTAGTTGATTATGTGTTTCCTACATTAAGAACTTATAACAGCAAAATGACATAATATTTGAAAATTCATTTAAACTTTCCACAAATGTCTCTTTTTAAAATAGGTAAATCAGAAAATCTTACATAAGTGATAAGTACTTTTTATTAACGTATGTAATCAGGCCCAGACATTTAGCCCAGCCTTAACTGGGCCTCTCTTTTTGCTCCACAGTAATCTTGATACTTTAGGTCATAATCTGACTTCAGAGATGCAGGTACATGACTATAAATTTTAATGTGAACCATGTGTCATTTCTGAAAGATGAAGATGATGGCCTGGTGGTGAGGATGTTAATTTTGGGGCCTGGGAGTCTTTTCGGCAGCGCAGCAGGGCTAAGGCAGGCTCCCTACTTGCCGTGGCTCCATGCGGCTCCTGGAAGCACTGGCATGTCCCTCCCCTCAGGATCCTACAAATAGGGGCAGCCAGGGGACTTCGCTAGCTGCCCCCACCCCAAGCGCCAGTTCTGCAGCTCCCATTGGCCAGGAACCGCAGCCAATGGGAGCAGCATGGGCAACACCTGCAAATGGGGCAGCGCACAGAGCCACCTAGTTGCGCCTCTCTGTAGGAGCTGGAGTGGGGACATGCCGTTGCTTCCTGGAGCTGCTTAAGGTAAGCACCACCTGGAGTCTGCACCCCCACCCTTTGCCACGATCCCCCTCCTGTCCTCCAAACCCCTCAGCCCTAGCCAGAAGCGCCCTCCTGCATCCCAAAACCCTCATCCCCAGCCCCACACCAGACCCTGCACCCCCAGTTGGAGCCCTCATGCCTTCCACACCCTAACCCCCTGCCCCAGCCTCCTTCAACTCCCAAATCCTTCATCCCTGGCCCCATGCCAGAACCTGCACCCCCAGCTGGAGCCCTCACTCCCTCCGCACCCCAACCCCCTGCCATGGCCCGGACCTCCCTCCCACACCCAGAACCCTTCATTTCTGGTCACACCCCAGAACCCATACCCCTAGCCCAGAACCCATATCCCTTCCCACATCCCAACCCCCTGTCTCAGCCCGGAGTCCCCTCCCATACTCCGAACACCTCAGCTCCATCCCCCCCCCCAACACAGAGCACCCTCCTAAACCCCAAACCCCTCATCCCCAGCCCCCTCCCAGAGTCTGCACCCCTAGCCAGACCACTCACACCCACCTGCACCCCAACCACCTGCCCCAGCCCAGAGCACCCTCACACACTCCAAACCCCTCAGCCCCAGCCCGGAGCCTCCTCCTGCACCCCAAATCCCTTGTCCCTGGCCCCACCCCAGAGCCCTCACCCCAACCCACTGCCTCAGCCAGGAGCTCCCTCCCACACCCTGAACTCCTCATTTCTGGCCCCACCCTGGAGCTCACACCCCCAGCTGGAGCCCTTCTGCACCCCAACCACTGAGCTAGCCAGGTGAAAATGAACAAGTGAGTGAGGGTGGGGAGAGCGAGTGACAGAGGAAGGGGGGATGGTGTGAGTGGAAGGCGATGCCTCGGAGGAGGGGCGAGGTAGGAGGCAGAGCAAGAGTGTTTGGTTTTGTGCAAGTAGAAGGTTGGCAACCGTACTCCATGCCTAAATTCCCCATCTGCAAAGTGGGAGTAAAAACAACAGAGAGGTGTTGTGAGAATGAAAAGAACAAAGGTTGCAAGGTGCTCAGATGCTATGGTAATAGAAGCCATATAAAAACCTAAGACTATGGTCTTTAGTAAACAACACTTTTTTAAAAAGATGGTTTTAAGATTTGTTTAACATTTCTTTAATTAATCCAAACCTAATGTAGTCCATGATGCCATCTACCTGAGATCACTGCAGAGCCCAATACACAACTAATTCAACTGAGATTATTTTGGTGGAGTAAACCAGGAGTATGGTATATCCTTATGCCAACGTGTGAGGAAATATGCCTGTAACTGCCTTCAAATTGAAATTGACACACATTCTCATTCTTGTCTGAAAATGCCTTTTAACATTTTAAGATTAACTTCCTGTGCTCTTTTTTATTACAGTATTTGCTTTAAATGAATCCCTATCAGTTACAGTGAGTAACTACAGATTTGGAAAATGACCTAGAGAGCTGCATTTGGAAACTCTTGTTGAGATGCACAGAGTCAATCAGTGGAGGGGATGGACTTAGCGGGAGCAAGGGGAAGAAGGTTTTGTGTTCACCAATAGTGTGTTTGTAAGTGATGGTACAGATCTGACAAAACCGTAGTAGGACATTTGTTAGTTCTTTATTTGCACACTGAAGGGGGAGGGGAGATAGTGAAAGTGGCCTGATGTGATTCTATAGAAGCTGAACGCTGAATTCACTGCTGAGACATCTGAGTTACAAAACAGACACAAAAATGCAAGTGTACAACCATACTGTCAGACATTTCAAAAGTTAACTACAATATGATTTCATTCTAACTGTCAATGCAAAGTATTGCTAAATAGCTTTTACAATTATGTAATTTATTACTATATTCTTTCAAAGTGAAATGCAAAACCTATTTTCAACAGTAATACCTCCAACAAGGAAATGAAAAGAAAAAGAGAGGAAGAAAAGAAGAGAAATCAAAGGCCCAGTAGACTTGAAGAAAAACAGAGAAATAAATACAGGATCTTTATGTATGGACTGATACAAAATAGCAAAACTCCTCCAAAGATCGTAAAGTGTACTCAGCCTATAGCACTCAGGTTAAAAGACTCCTTAAGTATGCATTGAAATGGCATATTCTTCAGCAGCTCCAAAGGAGCTGTTATGTTCTACCATGTTGATGATCCACGGATAATGGGAGTGTCATACATTTTTATACGTCTTTTTCATAAAGGTCCTATCATAGTGCTTCTTGCATTTCCACTGAGATTCTAATGGTCTCCAAGGAACTTTTACAACAGCAATGAAAGAAACATAATGATTCAATCGAAATCCATCCCAACATAATTTACATGACAGTTTCTTTCATCTTAAAAGCACTACTATTAAAATTTTAAAAAACAAAAACATGCATATGCTAAAATATAATTCAAGTTTTCATTTATCACCCCAGTGCCTCAAAAATACCTTCTTGCTATTTCCTTTAGTTGTGCCTATAGGGTCTATGCAAGAATATGGGAACATTGCCTGGTATTCAATACAGCATATAGCTATGGGCACAATGTTACAGATTTAATGAAAAGCCTTAAACCTGTACTCCTAGACTTGTGTGGGTTTCACTCACACCGGACACTAGTATAATATAGTTTTGGAGCATTTAATTATATTTAACAAGAATATATCATTCACATATTAATAGGAGCAGCCCATAACAGTAATGGGAAATCAATCTGTCTGGCTCTTTTGCAGAGTTTCCATAAGAGACCATGGCCAATAACGAAAGTGAAAGCTAGTTTGGCCCCGGGGGGGGGGAGAGGAGACGGGAAATGGGGGAAAGAGGCATGAAGAAGAACACTGACTTCTCTTTATTTTCTCCTTGGAATAAAATGGGATGTACCATCAAAATTAAAGGTGGTTTGCAATGTTCTCAAGACTTTTGAGAAAGAGCTTATTCAATGGATGTTGACCCTGTGTGTCCTGAATTCTAGTTCTAGATTTGACAATTTCACCCTTTGCGACCATTAGCAAAACGCTTAGGGACAGAATCTGATACCCTTACTCATCCCAAGTAGAATCTTACTTCCTGAGTAGCCTCTTTGCAGCTTCAGAGTAAGATACCACTCAGTATGCATAAGAGTAACAGAACCTTTCTGCCTCAGCTTTTTCATTTGCAAAATAGGGACCGCAACTGCCACCATGTAGGAGTATGGTGGAACTGAATATACAAATATGCCAAATTCTACTTACCTTATGGATGGTGCGTAGCTCCATACATCTGTCTAATGTATCTACAAACCTTCTATCACTGAAAGCTAAGCTAAGCTAAGCACAGAAATCGGTAGGCCTATTCATGTGAATAAAATGATTATGATTTGGGTCAATGTTTGTAAAATGCTTTGAATAAGGCGAAATTAAAATCAATGAGACTCTACACTGGTCTATAGTCTGCACAGGCATTTCAGTTAGCAAGGTTGAGGCCTATTATTATTACTAAGACTTCTGTTTTAGTGTGACCTGATGATAATTCATGAGTTCCATGTTTCTTGGTAAAACAGGAAAGACCCGTGTAACTTCCCTGGCAGGATGAGTGAGCTTTTGATGGGGCTGAAAAGAAAGGAGAAGTGATTATGGAGTGTGAGGGTGTGTGTGTGGGGGGGGGGACTGAATAAAAACAGATTAATTTGGGAAGTGATGGCAAAATATGGGATAATATGATGCATTTCCACCAATTTGTCTTTAGCAATAATAATTAAGGCTACGTTTATGTCACAGAGGTCATGGAAGTCACTTCCAGAGACCTCTGTGACATTCTCTGCTTCAGCCCCAGAGGCCCTGGCAGGGTTCCCACGGCAGGCGACAGCAGCAACAAGTGACAGGAAGCCCCCTGCAAAGTTCCAATGACAGGTGACAGACTCCTGAGGGGGCCCTCCTCAGGATTCAAGCGATGGGCCACAGCTTCACAAGGAGGGAGGAGGATGCCTGCGAGTGGCTGGGGTGTTACATTTTCTCTTTGGGAAACATGGTCACCCTGCAGCTCCCACCTGCCATGGGCAGAGGGGGAACCCCACAGCTCCCAGCTACCACGGTGGTGGGGGAAACCATGGAGCCCCAGCAGCAAAAGTCATAGACAGGTCATGGCTTCCGTGAAATTTTTGTTTATTGCCTGTGACTTGTCCATGACTTTTACTAAAAATAACCATGACAAAATTTTAGCCTTAATAATAATTTTTAAAGGAGCACAATAAAAATGGTCTCTTCTTTCCATTGCGTAATAGGTTCCCTGCCTTTGCCTTTTAAAATAATCTTCAATACCTTATTTTAAACAAATGTTTCATAAAGAAATAACTTGGTCATTGTGTAATCCATTTCACAGTATTGTGTTTTTTAAAAATGTAAAGCAGTTGATCTGGAGACACAGGAGCTTACAAGGATAATCAATAGAATTGGCTGGAAAGTAGAAATCACTTCCCACACAAAAATTTGTGTTAAGAAAATTTTTTCCTGAACGAATCAAAAATTTGAAATTTTTCGTGGGATGGGATTTCAAGAAAATTCCAGTTAGGGAGAACAGAAACAGAAGTTTTTGTTAATTTTATGGCAGGCAGAAAGTAAAATTGACAAGAGCCTTCCAACCCCACTCGAGGGCCAAGAGGTAAAAAAAACCCAAATTCCCAGCTTCTCCACCTCTCCCCCAGCTCCAGGAACCACAGAGACAGAGAGCTGTGGATCACAAATCTCTCGGGGTGAAGCTGGTCGGGACAGGGACTGAGAGCTAGGGAGACACAGAACTTAGTGTCAGTACCCTCCCCAAAAGCTTTTGTCAATTTCATTTTCTGTTACAGGCAGAGAGTGAAATTGACAATAGCTTTCCAGGCAGGCAGCTGGGGAGCCCTCATTTAGATTTTCCCATCAGTTTGATTTTCCCAACATAAAATCAAAATTTTTCAACAAAACTGAAGTTTTCCTGTGGAAAATTTCAGTTTTTCAGAAAGGGTATTTTTGGTCAGAAAATCAGTACAACTAAATATTCTGACCAGCTTTAGTAATCACCCAATGTTATGAACAACAGGTTGATGACAAATGTAGAAATCTTTTCTCATACTGACACATGTGAACCACAATTTGAGGAGTTACATCAAAGAGACTACACCAAATTCCTGTAAATTGCTTGTTATTTTTATATAGACATGCTCCTTTACTTTGAAGTTTATACTTGTTATTTCTTGTCTCCAAAATTAAGGAAAGTAATCTACTTACAGTAAAGGTCTTTTTTTCCTATTGAATGTGTGATTTTAGTGCTTAAAGGTTTCAAATTGACAGCCATTGAGAATAAAATCCTTTACTCACAAAGCAGGCACAACGTGGGCAGTGAAAACTTTCCCTCCAGATGTTTCACAACCCTGACTTGTAGGAGAGAGTAATTTATTCTTTATGCCCTTAGCTTCTCAGTAGAGATGGCTAACAAAGGAGCAACTAACCAGTGCCAAATGTGAAACAGGGATGTCTCTCCACTAAGTCCTGGACTCAGACCACCAGCTCTTTTAACATAGACCCTGTACCTATGTCCCTATGACTTGGGCAAGGTTTGAACTGAAGTCCCGGTGGTGAAAGCCTCTGTATCACAATACCTAACTTTTTGCTGTGTTACTGTAATTTTTTTTTTGTATACAAGAATAGAGCACATTCTATGCTTAGTTGGTAGGCCATTAGAACATCTATCAATTTTCCTCCCCATATTTCAGAGATTCTAATAAAGATTTTTTTTATTCCTTTCCCATTTATGTCTCATTAAAAAAATCAGTTTTGTTGTGCAAATGAAAAGAACCCATTGAAATTATATTAGTTTTAACAGCTGGAAAATCAAAAGTAAAATACAGATGGTTTTAAATTAGAGCATTGTCATTTCTGGTCTCCTGGTTGGAAAACGCAGAGGGAAACAATCTGCAAGTCGTACAGGCTTCCTCTACCTGGGCTCACGTTTTCTTGAGTGTTGCAGCCAACTACATGACTACATTACACAAAAGGAAAGGACTGTTCTGAAACTTCTGGGCATGGGGAAAAATAAAACACATAAGGGTTTCATTCTGAGCTGGATTTCAACACCACCTCTTACTTTGTGGATGCAACTGTGTCTTCATATTGAACTGAAGGCACATTTGACAGCACTTTGAAGTCTAACCACATGCTTATGCTTCCAAAAAATAAGCTAGATAGCTATGGACTAGAAAATGTGTCCATAGTTCATTGTTGGTGCATAACTGCACGTGTAAAGAGGCAGTTCCTAAAAAACAGGCCTTGTGTGTCTCTCTCCAATTATCAAAATTGGATAATTTAAGTCTACAATTATCACAAAAAGGAAAATATGACTGTTTTTGGTTTGCATTTTTATTGAACAAGGAGGAGGTTCCAGTTCTCCCCTCATCCATGCCTGCAAGCAGCTTTGCAGTACCTTAGAATGTCTAATCCAGAGGTTCTCAAACTGTGGTCCGTGGACCACCAGGGGTCCGCGAGCTCCATTCAGGTGGTCCGTGGATAGTTCCCTCTAAGGTGCGCGCCTGGGCAGCCGCACACGAGAGAATTATGGGCCATCCACTTAATCAGTGAAGCCGCACAGGTGTGGTTTCACAAATTAGGTGCCTGGACCCTGGAGAAGATATACATGTAAGGTGAGGTGCTGGCCTTGTGGGGAATAGGGGGTAGGTGGAAAAGGCCAGTGGGGTCAGAAGAGGGAGCGGGGGAATTTGGGAAGTGCAGGGCTGTGGAAGCCAGAAAAAGAGGCGACTTTCCCCCGACTTTCCCCCACCCCAGCTCTGAGGCTCCTGTGGCAGGGGAGAGACCTCCCTCCTTCCCAGCCCCAGCTCGGGGGCTCCTGCGGCGGGGGAGAGACCTGCCTCCTTCCCAGCCCCAGCTCGGGGGCTCCTGCAGCGGGGGAGAGACCTCCCTCCTTCCCAGCCCCAGCTCGGAGGCTCCTGCGGCGGGGGAGAGGCCTCCCTCCTTCCCAGCCCCAGCTCGGGGGCTCCTGCGGTGGGGGAGAGACCCCCCTCCTTCCCAGTCCTAGCTCAGAGGCTGCTGCAGCAGGGGAGAGAGGGCACATCCATCGTATTAGAAAGGTAAGACTACTGATATTAAAATATGATTTGCGTGCTTTTATTTGTAGAACAAAAAACATTTAGTTATCATTAAGGTTTTTTTTATATAGCGCTTTTATCCAAAGCACTTTACAATAGTTAGCTAATGGTACAAACCATCATTTGAAAATATCATTAAGTGGTCCACCGAGACCCTCAGCAATTTTCAAGTGGTCCCTGAAAAAAAAGTTTGAGAACCACTAGTCTAATCTCCTGAACATGCACTGGTGCAGGCTGAAGAAAATCACAATTATACTTTATTTAAGTAAAACACATTCCATTCAAAACAAGTGCTGGATAGCTAGAAATTACTAGACATTTCCTACCATCTAAGTGAGTTTCCAATGTATGCTTTGGAGTTAAGAAAAAGCAAAAAGCTTGTTCATTTTGGCCATGAATGTTTTCTAAAGAAAGAAATTTACACATGGAAAAGTATTTCCGTACCTCAACAGAAATATGGTGCTTTCCACCACTTATTCCTGGTTCATGAAAGCAATTGAAAGTCATGCATCACCTTTAGATGTGGATCATAACTTAATATAATATTTACTGAACTAGTACTGAAGGGCAGTGGGAAAAGATGGATAATTCTATGGCCAAAACACTGAACTGAGAGTCAGGATATCTGGGTTCTGATCATGAGTCTGCCACTGCCACAGACTTACTACATGGCCTTGGGTAAGTCACTTAGCCTCTCTGTATCCCACATTTCCCTGTCTTTAAAAAGGGACAATAACATCTGGACCTATCATTTCCATAGAGAGGATCAATTAACGGATTCTTAAGCCCAGTAATGGAAAATACTACACAACCACAAAGCATTATCACTTCATCTGTCAATGTAAAAATTCAAACAAAATTATTTAAAAATACACAAACTTTCACCCAGTAAGGGGATAATTTTATACAATGGGATTACTTTGGAAGCCCTGTGTAAAATCACTTACTTTGGCAGACAGTCATTTTTAACATGAAGCGCTATTAGAATACTATGCCACATAAAGGAAAAACAAAGTGTCAATTCACTTTGCATTTCATTGTTCTTAACTACCTGTGCTGCCCCATAAGTCATTTCACATCCCTCCTACTCCCTTATCACTCAGAGATACCTAAATCTGTTCTGGGTCATTCACTTCACAACAGTGTTATATTAGCTATTTTATATCACATTATATTAGTATAGTTTCTTACTTGTATTTATTTTCACTAATACAATTTGAAAGATGCTAATATCATAATATTTCTCTGTGGCAATCATTAAAAGAGTTACTAATACAATATGATAGGAAGGATGCAAACAAAATAGAAAGTTGTTAATGGGATAAAATAGGTTTTCCAGGAATAAGAAATATGTAGCCTTTAAGCATTTTACAAAACCACTCAACTGTTCTTGAGGGAAGGCTGGCGAATGAAAGGGGAATAAGGAAGAAAAAAAATTAAACACATAAAATAGCATTTGGAATGTTGTTTCAGTTCTATGAACCACTGTTAATTATTATTAATCATGCACAGAGACCTGTAACAAGGAAAGTTGCGTAGGCTTTTGTACAAAAGCCCACAAAGTTATTTTCGAGGAACTTTCTATAGACTGTACTCTGCCCTGACTCTGTACACATAACTCTTGTTCATGTCAGGAGGATTTTGTACAAAGATTGAGGATATAATATTATGTAAGCTTGCCTAAGGTTTGCACACATCAAAGGCAGCACGGCAAAAATTAAGATTGACAAATGTTCCTAATTTAAAAAAGCTTATTTAAAAATAAGAGCGTGGTTGATTTAAGTTTAAGAATGAGACTCCCTGTGCCTGAAAGAATGTTAGTAAATGTAGATGCTTTTCTTAAAGGTTAAAAAGACTGAACTGACTGATTAAACCAACATTGTGTAGACTATTAGGGCCCAATTATGCACCACCTTAACATAATGGCAAGTGTCTATTAGATACTTCATAACATGGGTGGGACTGACCATGGGAAGCCTGAGAGCTGTTACCTCCATTAAGGAGGAACAGATGCACTCCCCTCTGCTGAGGACTCTTTTTGGGTGACTAGCTAGCACCACTAACCCCACCCAGGTCTTGAGTTCAGATAAGCACAAGAACTATAATTGTGAGTGGCCTCTGCAAGGGAAGGCAATGAAAAGGCTGTTTGTATCATCTTGCCTCTCTCACTCACCCAACTCAAGAGCTGACCATAATCTGTGTCTATACCTGAACCAGAATAATTGAACTGTATGTTATTTCTAGGGTATTCACGGACAGTGAATTATTGTAATTGTATGGAAGGGAAAACCACAGATTGGTTCTGGGTACATTCATAATACCTTATTCATCATCTCTTCTCTTTTAATGTTCTGCTGGTAAACCTGGCCTCTGCCCTCATCTGCCCCCTCCCACTTCCGGCCCCCCTCAGAATCCTCCCCATCCAACCCCCCGCCCCGCTCTTTGTCCCCTGACCGCCCCCTCCCAGGACCCCTACCCCTAACCGCCCCCCCAGGACTCCACCCCCTATCTAACCCTCCCCACTTCCCGTCCTGACTGCCCCCCCAGAAACTCTGCCCTATCCAAGTGCCCCCTGCTTCCTGTCTGCTCCCCAGGACCCCCTGCCCCTTATACAACCATCCGGCCTGCTTACCATGCCGCTCAGAGCAGCATGTCTGGGAACTGCGCTGGAGCGTGAGCCCTGCATGAACGCTGCCCACGCACTGGTGTGGCTGTGGGGGAGGGGGGATAGCAGGGGAGGGGCCGGGGGCTCGCCTCCCAGGCCAGGAGCTCAGGGGCCGGGCAGGAAGCTCCTGCGGGCCGGATGTGGCCCATGGGCCACAGTTTGCCCACCTCTGGTCTATTGGGTCAAAAATCTGTGAACTAAGGAGGATTTACTTGGTAACTCCTTATGAACAATTTACAATCTCTATGAGTTACTCCTGTCTTATCAGATCAAAAACCCAATTTTCAGATATTGTCTTTGTCCAAATTAACCAAAATAAGGTAAAAGTTCAGAAGATCTTAAACAAATAATCCGAAGTAAATAATCCTCATTCTCAAGATTTGCTTTGATTTGTTTTTAAAAAGCTGTAGCCTGTCTAGTAAATAATACAAGTGCCAGCACACAAGTATGTACAGAAATATGCCTTTGACCAGATAAAGAATAAACCTTTTAGAGTGTCCATACAAAGTGATGTTGGACAAATGTACCCAAGACAAAAAAGAACTTAAAAATGTAATAAACTGCTTTCCCCCCACCCCTTTCCTTTGTAACTAGATCAAAGAAAAGTAAGCAAAACTCTAATTTTTGCAGGGCCATTCTGCCTGATTTTTGGTATATCTGTTCCTTTTTGTCCATTGCATTCAGGCAAATATTTCCTTTCAGAAACAAGATTTATATTGAAAATATGTTGGTTATTGCCTAATCTGTTTTCACTCCCCAAGAAGACTGTATTTTTGAAGTCAGGCTTGTCAATTATCTAATCGCACAAAACCGAACACCCTTGCCCCGCCCCTTCTCTGAGATCCCACCCCCACACACTCCATCCCCTCTCCCTCTGTTGCTTGCTCTCCCCCACCATCACTCATTTTCACTGGACTGGGGTGGAGGATTGGGGTGTGGGAGGGGGGTTGAGGGCTCTGGCTAGGGGTTGCGGGCTCTGGGGTGGGGCTGGGTATGAGAGTTTGGGATGCAGGAGAGGGCTCCGAGCTGGGGCAGAGGGCAAGGGTGTGGGCTGTAGGTGGGTCCAGAAATGATGGGTTAGGGTACAGGAGGGGGCTCCAGAGTGTGGGAGGGGGTATGGGCTCTGGCTGGTGGTATGGATTCTGGGGTGGGGCTGGGGATGAGGGATTTGGGTGCAGGAGGGGGCTGGGGCAGTGGGTTGGGGTGTGTAGGGGTGAGGGCTCCTGCTGGAGGTGTGGGTTCTGGGGTGGGGCTGGGGATAAGGGGCTTGGGGTGCAGGAGGGAGCTGGGACAGGGTGTTGAGGGGGTGCAGGCTCCAGAAGAGAGTTTGGGTGCAGGAGGGGACTCCAGGTTGTGGCAGAGGGTTGGGATGCAGGAGAGGTTTGGGGTGCATAGTCCCGGTGGCGCTTACCATGGATCCCGGGAAGAAGCCGCTAGGTCCCTGAAGCCCCTAGATGCATAGGCAGTCAGAAAGGCTCTGTGTGCTGCCCTCATGCCTGCAGGCACCTCCCCCGCAGCTCCCACTGGTCATGGTTCCCTGCCAATGGGAGCTGCAGAGCTCATCCTCGGGACGGGGGCAGCACATGGAGCCTCCCTGGCCACCCATGTGTCTAGGGGCTGCAGGGACCTGGTGGTCGCTTCCAAGAGCCATGCAGAGCTAGTACATGCAAGGAGCCTGCCTTAGCCCCAGGGCCCCCGCTGCACCGCTGACCAGAGTCGCCAGGATCGCTTTTCGACCAGGGCATTCCAGTCAAAAATCAGATGCTTGACAACCCTATCTGAAGTGTTTAACATTTCAGGTTACACTGTTTTGCGATTTTATATGATGGGCTTTCTTTTAGCCAGAAAAATTTTAGACAGCATTGCATTGTGCTGCATTTCAGTATGTTCAGGTAAATAAGGTGAAACATGAAGTTACATCTAGTATCTCTAGTGCAGGATTTAAATGTTTTGAAGAGAAAAGCATTCAGCTGATGTCTGTATAGGGACTGGCACATGGGCATTCATGCCTAGTAGTGAGAACTGGGGTTAGAAGACAGGAACCAGAGTCAGAACTGGAGTTGGGGGTCAGGAGCCACACCAAAAGCTGATCCAGAATCAGTGTCAGGAATCATGCTGAGGGCCAGGACTGGAGTCAGACACCTGAGTCAAGGGTCAAGCTGCAGTTAGGAAGGAGGGAACAGTGCCAGGCTCCAGCCAAGATCGGAGTCAGATAGCAGTACCAAAGGTCAAACTGGGGTCAGCGAACAGCACCAGGGTCAACCCAGAGTCAGGAGTTTGGGTCCAGTACAGCACTAGATCAGGAGTTCACTCAGTTACTTGGACAACTTCTTGTGCCTCGTTCTGACGTAGGTAGTGTGTTTGGATCATTCAGTGCGGCCAGATAACTGGTGCAATCAGGAGCTTCCTGGTCAATGCCCTTGGTGGGCCAGAGTTCTGCTCTCCCCCTTTCCTGCTAGTTCTGGAGAGCTGTCAGGCAGCAGCCACAGACTGGGCATCACTTGGGGACCCACCCCGGGTTCAAGACCTGCAATCCCTCAGTTTGTAGCAAAAATAAAAGTTTTTCCCAAACTGTAGGACTTCCTTTTATAAAACAAGGGACGACATGAACATGAACTGTACATGAAACTAGCAATCGGTTAGCTCCACCTGAGATCTATTTTTAAAATATAACCTGTTATAACTTAGTATTGGTATTAACCAGGAGCCATAACCTGCAGTTTGCACTCTAGCCAACACTTCACTGATTGAAAGATGACCCCTTAGGCATGCAACAGCAAAGACAGTTGCAAAAAACCAAAAACACTTTTACGCAGGAGGCAAGCACCCGGATTGAAAGCAGAAAAATTCTCTCTTTTTTAGATCAATTAGTTTACCACATTCTCCAAAAATGTTACTATCCCTTTTATCATAAATATTTTGAAATATATGCTTCCATCTTTTCCAGAAAACAAAACAAAACAATGGAAAGTTTTTCCACCAAGGTGTATTAGATATAAACATAAGCTCGGTCCTCTAAACTTTAAAAAAGGGGGAGAAAAATTCCAACAATTCTGAAATAGATAAATCTTTTCTCTATGGCCAGTGTAGAGCTCCATTATATGTAACTGCTTACAAAAAAAAAAAAGAAACCTTATTGGTTCTCTCTGAAGGATTTTCTTTTATACATAGCTTTATCCTATAATTTTGTCCCTGTTGGGCATGCTGCCTAAATTTAAACACAAACAGTCAAGCAATGAAGAAACATTAACACATTTACTGTGAACAAAAACTCCCAGTTGTACAGTGAAATTTTAATACATTTCAACTTATCTCTTTTACTAATGGGGAGAGTACAAACCCTGCAGGAATTCGCTCTGCAAACTGGTAATTACAGTAGACTCACTATTTTACAATGCATATGTATAGTCAGACACAAGAAACATAGCTACCCTTTTGATGTAGATTACAATAGGAATGTTTAAAAAAAATTATGAACATCTACAGCAATTCTAAAGGAATGCATTATTTCACAGGAAGGTGTCTTTTAGCTACGCTCATGAAACATAAATATATACACACACACACACACACACACAAATATATACATATATATTTGCTTTTATATACCAAAGCACAAGCTTTATCAGGATGTTCTTTTTAATTTCAGTGACAGAATAAATCTGCCACCCTTCGTACAAAACTAGAGGTTCCAATAGACAGCATCATGTGCTAGCTCAGAAATATAGTTTTCTCCTCTAAACCTCCTTTCCCCACAACCCCAAATTTAAACCAGTTGTAACCTTCAGATTTGTGTCACATTAAATCTTTACAGCACATAATTAAGAGCACTATTTTAATCTTAGAGACTTATACCATAGAATGTGCCATGGAGCTCAAGTAATACATGCTATGTCTAGTATCATATCCTTTTGACGTGTACTGTGGCACATACAGAGATAGATCTAGCTTCATGGGGTAGGGGATTAGCTCAAGGTGTATTTTAATTCAGCTGCCATGCATAGGTGTAGTGTAATACCTACTTTTCATACAACAGTAGAATTAAAGGAAGGGCAAAATAAAAGGCAAATGCTCAGAAGATTAAAAAATATGTTTTCAGGACTGATCTGTCCTAATCTATTCAGGCTTTTATACAGTGTCCATCACTGTAGTATCTGAACTACAAGCATTCCACCACTGAACTGTCACCATGTTCAATGGGAATATTTCAAACAGGCACATGCACACCACACTTTTTACACATACAATAATAGAAATGTAGGGTGGGACAGGATCTCCACAGGTCAGCTAGTCTATCCTCACACTTAATCATACACACTTCTCCCACAAGACAGAAAAATTGTATACACTCTATTTAAAATAAATAGAATGTCAAGAACACTGAGTGCTCATATCTGAGTGATCATGCACCACATACAAAGTCAAGTTAGCATTTCAGTATTTAACACATTTTCATTTTCTACAATGTACAGCAGTGTTTATGAAAATATCTTTCGCTAAAACTTGCAAGAGAGACCATCAGATATTTATCAACAAATTTTAACCACTGATCTGGCTATAGATCTTATCTTCTTCTAATTCTCTTTGAGCCAAATTCTGCAAATTTACCCATTAACTGACTTGTGCCATGTATTTATACAGAAACCAGAAATGTCCTGCTCCTGTATGCAACACATACGTGCTGTGCTACTTAGGCAATAGTGCAAGATCTGCAACTTCCCTGTGCCATAGAAAAACTGCTCATGTTCCAACAGAAGAAGTCACAGCTAAAAGCACTAGCTTCTGAGGTCCACTTCCCAAATAGGAGAAGTTGATGTTAGGAATAAGAGTTTAAATTAACACTATTGACTGGAGCAGAAGCATGTTGGCCTGTACAGCCTCAGAACAGCACCCTGGCATGCAGTCACCACTGGGGAAAGAGAGAGAGAGAGAGAAGTGGTGCTATGCTTGAGGTAATAACTTAAGGCATTACACTTAATATATGCATTGATGTCAGGTGTTATACTTGTGTCTACTGAGAAAATAAAATCTACACAGTGCAAGGATGGAAGAGAAGTGTGTTTGTCAGCACCTGAAAAGTGTAAACTATTTCTCACTATAACAAATTTAGGTTCCACAGAATAGATGATAGTATGCTGTACATTTATTATTTTGGCCGAGGCAAGAAGCATGTGGTCAGCAATTCTCTATTTGAAGCATATGGGATGTTACACTTAAGCTCTTTCTCTGAGCTTACGGTCACCATTGTACATCATAATTAGGGAAGCGATTTTGCCACAAAGATTTCAGGTAAAAATCACAGCTCTCTTACAAGGTGTTTTGAACATTAACAGGGTGGCAGAAGAGCTGTGCAGAACTCTAGTGTGACATACATAGTTTGGATTGACAGATGTCAGATAACGTGGTAAAAAAGAAAAGGAATACTTGTGGCACTTAGAGACTAACAAATTTATTTGAGCATAAGCTTTCGTGAGCTACAGCTCACTTCATTGGATGACGTGGTGTTATCCTGCTGAAATTCTGGATGTCAGAATTGAAGAGGGGAAGAATGAGAAGAGGCAAACCAGCACCCTTTTCTCAGGGTACAGCGTGTTGGATCTGGTGCATTTCTGGATAATGTGACAACTTTTTGCAATGCAGACATACCAAACGGCTGATTTACCACTTTTCAACTAGATTTGCTGACATGCTAAGAATAAAATGTAGGACTAGTTCTACTTGATTCTTAGAGACCCATGAAAGGAAAGGAAAGAACAGACTAACCCTCATGAGAAAGCTACTGCTCCAGTTTTTATATGCTCATATACTATTGTATATAATAGTACATTGTTTATACAAGGATAGAAGAGTTTGGCTCAACAGACAGAATCATTGACCACCTTCAATTTCTCCCCAAAACTTGCTTTTTCCAGTTAACCTTCCAACACTGTCCTCCATTCCACCACTCCTGCCTTCCAGTCTGACTCTGTTCCCACATTCTTTTAACAGAAAACAAAGGAACAAAAATGAACAAACAAAGAAACAGATTTTCTTGTCACTATATTGGAGTGAAATTAAAAGTAAATCTACCGAAGTCAGTAGGAAACCAGTGGAAGTGACTGGTGAATCAGACCTCAAGGTGTTTATGTAACAAAAGCATCTCAATTTCCATGATACCTCTCCATCTTTTCTAATCCACCTGGCTCCTTTGTATCCGTCATAACTTGAAAAGAGTTATTTTAAAGGCAGTCGAGGGCACTCAGCATCTTGCAGGATTGGACCTCGGCTGTAAACTCCATGGCAGTGCTTTGTCATTTTCATTAATCTATCTCTACAGCACCAAGCATCACATACAGCATTATAGAAACAAGGAACGGCAAGAAGAATGAATATTACTTAATTCTGAGTTACTTGGGCACAACACATACACAGAGAGAGAGAGCGCACATCCAGGGAGTTGTAAGGACAGCAAATCTAGAGTAGTTTTTGATGCTACCAGGACTAAATATCAGCTTGTCACAGTTTTAGAGTTCTAGTATCGAACCAATGCTAGACCCAAATGATTCATGCTAATAGAAAACCTATAGGAACTACAGGAATCCAATGGATTATAATACATATGCCAAGCCCTATACAGTATGAGATGTTGAACTTTACTCTTGTCTGAACCACTGCATCATGACTGAACATTGCCTGATTTGGACTTTGTATCAGGATGATTTTAAAATTCCTACTTTTCCATTACCAGCATTTGGGGGGAAAGGGCAGCTACTTTTCTGACACAAGCTCTTTTTTTGTCTATATGGTGGATGCTTGAAAGTAGCTCAGCAGTTTGGAATGCGAGAAGCATTTCCAGTGGAGATAAGCGATCAAAGTGAAGGCAGGTGAGAAGACCAAAGGCACAAAATAAACAGAGTTTATGACATGGCTCCACAGTTTATCATATGTGGCACATGGATATCATCACCACATGTGCTATACCTATATATTTATTACTACTTTAGGAAGGAATCATTCACTGAAGCTGACACTTCTACAGACACACATGGATGGTAGCCTGAGTTTATAACTTTCATGTAATCAAACAGTTGCCTATTTATATGTTTGTAGTGGAATATTGTCAAACAATTATCACATTTTTGCCATAGTAACCTCTCTGTAGCAACTATTTAGTATAGAGAGGTCAAGAGCTGCTAAATCCCTCCCTTCTCACCCCCATGGATACAAAATGGGTCTTTTGCATAATTCATAGTAGTTATAACTGAATTGGGCCAAATGGCTCCCAAACAGATTTTGGAAGACCAATATGCCCTCTTTTGGAGGTGTGTAGTTTTATATGTGTACTATGGTATTTCAATGGGAGGTGGTGGTGGCTCAGCACCTCTAAAATAAGGCCACAAATACTTTAAGAGGGAGAGAAGTTTGCTGAATGAATTCAGTACATTCCATGGTTCTGTAAGGGCTCAATTTTCTCTTAAGAAATATCACTTAGTGATCATATTAATTGCTGTGCAGGATATTTAGAATTTCCTTTCATTGTCCCTTTTGCCACACTGGCATTAGGTCAGACTAAGTCTAGCAGTCAACTAAAGTAATCCCATTGCTGCTTAGTACTAACTAAAGTACTAACAGGCTATGCTACCAGGAATGCTCTCACTCTGTCTGTAGACTCTAATCCAGCATCGTACATTTGTGCACATGTTGTGTTAGTGCTAAGCCCTGCAATTATTCCTGCCATGATACACAGAAGTTTAGTTAAAGAACAAAACTTGCTTTAGATGCAGTTTAATATCTGAAAGCTTTAGATTAAAAAGCATACAATACACAAATTTACAGAAACAACTGATTGGACCAATAGAAAGTGAATTCACTCAAAATGTGGAAAATTTAACGACGGACCAGAGCCTGCTATTGTTCCAATCAAAGGAAGTTTTGTCTGACTTCACTGAGGGAGTAGCGAGCTCAGTGGATAGAAACTTTTAAAAGAAACATATAAAGTGACAATTTGGTCCAAAAATGGTTTGTCGATATTTAGCCAAAACAAACAAACAAATTGATCTGGATGAGTGGGTCTCTATATGGGAAAATGGATATACATCTTCAATTTATGTAGCTCAAAGAAAATTTTTATAAAATACTATATAGATAGCATTTGACTCCTGTTAAGATTCATCATATTTTTGCTATTAGAGAGGCACTCTGTTGTACAGTTTGGGGAAAAGGAGAACATACTTGCACACATAGTGCTTGTGTCCAAACATTAATAATTTCCCCCCAAAACAGTCTAAAGACAAAATACTGGCTCCTACAATTCCTCTAACCTGCTTATGTAATATTTCAATAAAGGATCTATATTTTAAATAGAAGGACAAATTAATTTCTTTTTTATTTTTAGCAACAAGACTTTGCATTGCATATTATTGGGGGAGAATGACTCTCAAATTGAATTGTGGTATATTAAAATATGGACTGTCCTTGTAAATTAGAAAAGCTTTCACACTTAAGTATGGACACAAGAGAAGTGTCAAAATGAGGACAGGTATTTAGAAATGTGGTCATTCTTTTTAGCATACTCAGAGGAAGAGGGCTCCCCAGACAGCAAGTCAAAATCTTTAGTCAGGTTCTTTGAATATTAAACTGATCCTCACAGACTTATAGACACTAAGGCCAAAACAGACTATCATGATCATCCACTCTGACCTTCTGCACACTGCATGCCATGGAATACCCACCCACTCCTGTGATAGGTCCATAACCTCTAGCTGAATTCTTGAAGTCGTCATATCTTGATTTAGAGACTTCAAATTATAGAGACTCAATTATTTACTCTAGTTCAAACCATTAAGTGACCTGTGCCCCCACTGCAGAAGAAGGCAAAAAACCACCAGGGTCACTGCCAATCTGATCTGGGGGAAATTCCTTCCTGATCCCCAATATGGCAATCAGTTAGACCAGGGTGGGCAAATTGTATGCAGGGCCGGGGCAGGAGGTTGGGGTGTGGGAGGGGGTGCAGTGTGTAGAAAAGGGCTCAGGGCAAGGGATGGGGCAGAGGAGGGGGCGTATGAGGGGGCTCAGGGAAGGGGGTTGGGTGCTGGAGGGGTGCGGAGTACAGGAGGGAGTTCAGGGCAGTGGGGAGGAGGGCGGCAGGGGGCTCAGGATAGGGAGTTCAGGTGGACAGGGGTGTAGGGTGCAGCAGGAGGATCAGGGCAGGGAGTTTTGCCTATCCTGGCCCCACATGGCGCTGTTCCAGGAAGTGGCCAGAACCATGTCCCTGCACAGCCCCTGCGGGAGGGGAGGTACAGAGCTCCGAATGCTGACCTTGCCATGCATCCAGGTACCTCCTCCGAAGCTCCCATTGGACGTGGTTCCCCATTCCTGGCCAATGGAAGTTGCGGGGGGGGAGGGCACGGGCGGTGCCTGAGGCAATGGCAATGCACAGAACCCTCTGCCCTCCCCTCCCCATCCGCACTCCGGGCCTAGGGACGTGGTGCCATCCGCTTCTGAGAGTGACGCGGGGCCTGCGGCACCATGGGGGGCAATCCCGTGGGCCGGATCCAAAGCCCTGAGAGGCCGGATCTGGCCCATGGGCCGTAGTTTGCCCACCCCAAGTTAGACCCTTAGCATGTGGGCAAGACCCACCTGCAAGACAGCTGAAGAGAAAAAGAATTCTTTGTAGTAACTCAGAGGCCTCCCCCTTTAGTGTCCCATCTCCAGCTGTGGAGATATTTGCTAATAGCAGTCGTGGATGGGCCAAATGCCATTGCAGACAATTTCACCATACTATCCCCTCCATAAACCTGTCAAGCTCACTCTTGAAACAAGTTATGTTTTTGCCCCCATGACTCTGCTTAAAAGCTGTTTCAGAACTTTACTTCTCTGATGGTTAGAAACCTTCACTTAATTTCAAGCTAAACTTACAGATGGCCAGTTTATATCCATTTGTTCTTGTGCCAGCACTGGCCCTTAACTTAAATAACTCCTATCCCTCCCTGGTATTTATCCGTCTGATGTATTTATAGAGAGCAATCATATCTCCCCTCAGGCTTCGTTTTGTTAGGGTAAACAAGCCAAATTCCTGAAGACTCCTCTCATAAGGTAGATTATCCAGTCCTCTGTGTCATAGTAGCCCTTCTCTGCACCGTTCCAATTTGAACACATCTTTCTTAAACTAGTGAGATCAGAACTGCACACAGTATCCCAGATGAGGTGTCATCAGTGTCTTGTATAATGGTACTAACACTTCCCTATCTCGAAACACCTTGCCTGATGTTTCCTAGGATTGAATTAGACTTTTTCGTGGCCACATCACACTGGCAGCTCACAGTCATCCTGTGATTGACCAATACACCCAGGTATTTCTCTTCTGTAACTTCCAACTGATACATCCCAAGCTTATAGCAAAAATTCTTGTTGTTACTCCTTAAATTCATGACCTTGCACTTTGCACTATTACATTTCATCCCATTTCTATTACTCTAGTTTTCAAGGTTATTCAAATCTTCTTGTATGATATTCTGGTTCTCTTCCATATTGGCAATATACCCCAACTTTATATCATCCACAAATTTTATTAGCACACTACCACTTTTTGTGCCCAGATCATTCATGAAAATGTTAAATAAGATTGGTCCCAAGACCTATTTTTGAGGAACTCCACTAGTAACCTCCCTCCATTCTCACTGTGGTCTCCCTTTTTAACTATTTCCTTACCCACCTTTTGCTTCTTGTATTAATCCCCGTCTTTTCCAATTCAACTATTAATTTCCCATGGGGAACTGTATCAAATGCCTTACTGAAATCCTGGTAGATTAGATCTAGTGAATTTCCTTTGTCTAGAAAATCGGTAATCTTCTCATAGAAAGAGATCAGGTTGGTCTGGCATAATCTTCTTTTGGTAAAATCATGTAGTATTTTATCCCAATTACTGTTTACATCTATGTCCTTAACTACTCTCTCTTTCAAAATTTGTTTTAAGACTTTGCATACAATCAGGGTCAAACTAATGGGCCTCTAGTTTCCTGGATCACGTTTTTTCCCCTTTCTTAAATATAGGTTCTATATTTGCAATTCTCCATGCATAGGGTATGACCCTCTGAGTTTACAGATTCATTTTGCAGTTGGACTTGCAATTTCATGAGCCAGTTCCTTTAACGTTCTTGGATGGAGATAATCTGGGCCCCCTGATTTGGTCCCATTAAACTTTTTGAGTTTGGCTTCCACCTTGGATGTGGTAATTTCTACTTCCATAACCTTGTTCCCATTAACCACCCTGCTGCTGTCCCCGAGCTCTTCATTACCCTTATTAAAAACTGAGGCAAATGGAAATTGGGCTGAAAATTGCACAACATTAACTTCTCTGGTGAGATTTCTATAACTTTCTGGCAACAATTGTGCCAGATATATCACAAAAAACAGACTATGTTACAATATATTGCTAATTGTGTTTCCATTTCCAACAAAGCCAGTGAGTGCAGAGGTGTATGATGATAATCATTTTTAGAACCAGATTTTTTTCCAACCTCAGAATAGTTTGGGGTTGGTCTGAGGTTGGGGATCAAGTTCAGGTCAGTTCTACTTTATCCAAACTGATTCATTGCTCCCTATTATCTTCCTATTATTATGTAATTAATGACAGTGTGCTTGGCACACCAAAAACAGAGATCCCTTAACTCAGGGAGTTTACATTGTAAAAAACAGATACAGAAGGGACAAGATGCACTGAGAAGCTGATAAGAGGGTTAACTTATGGAACTGAGTTTTCTTATTTATTTAAAAAACGCTAGCAATTTTCACTTCATAACAAACACATTCAAGTTATTACAAAACAGAAATGGAGATTTCTTTATCAATTAATGCAAACTGAATTGAATAATTTGAATGCATTAAATTTGGTATTTCAAATCCAGTATTTACTTGGAGAAAGTAGCACGCCAAACACAGGGAAGTGATGCTCCATTAATATTCATTACTTGCCAACACTAAAAAAAAAAAAAAAAAAAAAGAAAGAGCGAGCTGCCAAGTTTATTTTGGCAAAGCTGCATGACATGATTTGTATTCAAAGCAAAATTTATAAAAATATGTCTTTAAATAAATGTAAATCCTTTTCAATTAAAAAAGACCTTGTAAAAGGAGGGGAAGCACTTTTGGGTGTTAGTCTAGCTTTTGTTGGCTGCTTTCTTTTTTAAACTGCTGAACTGTGCAAATTTCCTCTTTTAATAAACAGTGACTGGACAGAATAGACTGTCACAACAGAAGTTTCTGTTTAAACTAGACTTTTCACTTTCTTTTCATGGAAAGCAAGTGTTTGTAAAAATGGTTATAGCTGTCCTTACCCATTCATTAACCATTGTTCTTCAAGATACGTTGCACATGTCCATTCCACTCTTGGTGTCTGTGTGCCCAGACCATGGCCATCAAGAACATTTTCCCTCAGCAGTATCTGCTGGGCAGCTCAAGAGTCCTCTGCTGCCACATGCCACTTTGTGCAGGTATAAGGAGCAGAGCCTCCCCAGCCATCCTCAGCACCTTCTTGCTGGAACTCTGATTATAGGAGTAGGAGGTCGGGTCATGGAATGGACACATACAACACACCTTGAAGCACAACTGTTACTAAACAGGTTAGTTACTATTTTTTCTTCTTTGAATGGTGACTTAGAATGGTGACTTTTTTCCCCACTTTTGGTGACTTAGATATTTATCTAAAGAAAGGCTGGAGGACAACTTGCCCAGCTCTAGTATTGTCTCTTTAGTCTTGAGCTACAGCATAATGGGAAGCAAACACATGGACTAAGGACCAGGTTACCACTAAATGTCCAGAATTGGAGCATGCGCTAGAAAAGCAGCAGAGGCTGACTGCAATCTCACTGAATGAGACAGGACTCTGCTCAGCAGGGTGACTGACATTAGCCAGGTTGTAGCACATGCATATACAAGAGACCACCCGAGAAGAAATTCTCTGAATAGAGACTGAATGTTCTTTCATTCTGTCTGCAACTGTCATGAACTGTCAGAGGACTTCAGAACTGCTTGGTTCTATCAGGGTAGAATGCCAGAACTCTGCTGACATCCAGCATGTGCAAACATTCCTCTTCCCTACTCAAATCTGATTTTGGGAAGAATGCAAGTAAGCAAGTTTGCTAGTTGACATGGAGAGAGAATACCACCTATGGGACAAGCCTCAGATGTGGGTGCAGATAAACCATCTTAAAAAAAGACAGTATAGGGAGTCCCAGACACTAACATGTGCAGTACTCTACAATTCTGGTAGAGGTGCTGGCAACCAAAAATGCCACCTACGTTGACAGATGTAGCAGGCAGCAAGTAGCCAAAGGCTCAAATGGGAGACCCATAAGTCAGGACAACACCAAGTTTAAATCCCACAGGGGGACAGGATCATGCACCTAAGGATACAATTTGATTAGACCTGTCAATAAGGTTTTTGACATGTCATTAGAAAAAATAAAGCAATTATCCACTTTAGGATGGAAAGATGAAATAGCTTCTAGATGTATCTTAATAGAACTAACATCCAATCCTTGATGTTTCAGGTACAATAATTAATTTAGTATGTATTTAATCTTAGAATGAGATGGCAATAGTCCAGAATGATGCAACCAGCTGGAGAAACATCTCCACTTAGAGAGATAAGTAACCCTAGTAGATGGGTCTCTACTACTTAGCAAGACCTTTGGAACCTCTTTCAAGCAAGACTGGTCCCTAACATCTAGCAATGGAGAATCCGTGCAATTAAATGAAGAGTTTGCAGGCTCAAGTGGAGTAGGTGACCACAATCTTGAGAGATTAGGTCCAAGTCTAGTGAAAGTAAAATAGGAAGTTTCATTAACAATGCCAGAAGAGTAAAGAACCAGGGTTGACGGGCCCATCCAGGGGCTATGAGTAAGACTCTGGCATAGTCCCATTTTATTCTCAGTAATATTCTGTGAATGAGTGGGATTGGTGGGAAAGCATAGAAGAGCCTGCCTGACCATGATGATAAGACCCTGTCTGTCAGGGAACCCAGAGAAACCCCCACTGATGGATGATGTATCTGGCCACATCTGGACAAAGAGACTACTCGAGGTGACACAAATGATCTGATCAGGTGATCTGCCAAATTGTTTTGGACTCCCTGTGGGTAAGAAACTTCTAGATTTGTCAAATTGGTAATACAGAGATCCCAAAGGAAAATTGCCTCAAAGTAGAGAACCGTGGTTTCTTCCCTGCTTGTTGAGACAGAACATTGCAGATGTGTTGTTTGTGAGAACTAACACGCTGTTTCCCTTGATCTACAGCAGAAATACTTGGCATATTAACCTAAGAGTTTTCAGCTCTGTGACACTGACGTGTAAAGCTAAGTCCTCTGCAGACCATAGTCCCCTGAATCTAAAGAGAACCCAGATGGACTCAGCCACAGCCCAGGGTACATGGATCTGTCATTAGCATGAGCAAGCAAATCAAGCACCAACACCTACATATGCTGGATTTGTCCACCAATATAAAGAGGTGAGCATATGAGAGGGTGTCCTCACTATGGAGTCTAGAATTCAGGGATTCTCACAAAACAAAATTTTTAGTGGCCTCAGAGTGTGGCCACCGACTCTTACTGGTGGCAGCAATGACACATTTTCCTAGAATACCTAATTAACTTTACATGTCCAAATCATTGTAATTTATTTATGTAGCATTTTTTTAAAGACTCAATAATAAAAATAATGTACAGTTGTATTATAGTGCTGTGATGTTCCCCTCTGGTCTTGTCTGGACTGGTGATCTGCTAAGTCACTCCAATCCTTGACTCTGGGAGCCAGCCTTACACTGCTATGCTGTGAGAACCCCCACTCTTGGGCTGTTCAAGCACAGCCTCTGGCATGTAAGCTGCTCCTTGGATTGTGCAACCGAATGACATAAACCAATACCTCCGGTCGCAGACACAATCCTAGAAACCTCCGTCTTGCAGTGTCCAGTTATGCCTACTGGACGCTGCAAGCTTATATGAGTTTGTCAATTTAACAAAGAAACTGATATGCACCAGGCTTGTTATCCCAAGGGGAGAATCTCTGTCATGCTTCAAACCAAATGCACTGCTTCAAATAGAATAAACAAACAGATTTATTAACTATAAAGACAGATTTTAAGTGATTATAAGTCAAATCATAACGAGTCAAATTTAATCATATGAAATAAAAGCAAAACATATTCTAAGCTGATCTTAACACTTTAAATGTCCTTACAAACTTAGATGCTTTTCACCACAGGCTGGCTGGTTGCCCTTTAGCCAGGCTCTCCCCTTTGATCAGCGCTTCAGTCGCTTGGTGTGGTGTCTGCACAAGTATGTTGAAGAGAGAGAGAGAGCATGGCAAATGTCTCTCCCTTTTATCATGTCCTTTCTTCCCCCTTGGCTTTGCCTTCTCCTTTCAGACTCAAGTGAGAATTACCTCATTGCAGTTCCAAACTGACCAAAGGAAGGGAGGTGACTCCCTCAAGAGTCTAACCGATTCTTCTCTTGCTGCCTAGGCCAGAGTCCTTTGTTCCTGTGAGGCTGGGCTGGGTTTGTCCCATATCTGCCCTGATGAGGTGTGGACTGCCTCTGTGTTCTTGGAGAGTTTTTGCCTGGGCTTGCTTTAAACCATGAGGATACATTTTCAGCCTCATAACTATATACACCTCTACCCCTATAACGCAGTCCTTGGGAGCCAAAGAATCTTACCGTCTTATAGGTGAGACCACGTTATATCGGGGTAAGGAGAGGAACCACTCCCCACCCCAGCTCACCTCTGCTCCTCCTCCACCTCCTCCCCTGAGCACACCGCCGCTCCTCTGCTTCTCCCCCTCCCTTCCAGGCTTCCCACGCCAATCAACTGTTTGGCGCAGGAAGCCTGGAAGGAAGTGGGGGGAGAAGCAAAGAAGTGGTGGCACACTCAGAGGAGGAGGCAGAGGAGGGGAGCAGTTCCTCTGTGCCCCCCCACCTTATTTGCTGCAGTCCACCCACTCCAGCTCACCTCTGCTCTGCCTCCTCCCATAAGCACACCGCAGCTCTGCTACTCCCCCCTCGCTGCGTCAATCAGCTGAAGCCCAGAGCCGGAGCCCCACGGCTGGAGCCAGACAGGGAGCTGAAGCCCATCTCCAGAGTACCTTGGGGGAGTGGGGCTGAATCCTGTCCCCAAAGTCTCTGGAGTGGAGAGGACTGAAGCCCATCCCTGGAGTCCCACGGCTGAAGGGTAGGGGTAGGGGGCTGAAGTCCTCCCCAGGAGCCCCTGGACACTTTTCTCCCTTCCCCTTCTCTGTCCAGGAGGCTGGCGTGGTCACAGGAAAACCTGCTGGTGGCTGCATGTGGCCACGGTGGCTGCATTTGAGAAACACTGGTCTGGATGATGACAGCTCAGTGAGCCATATGCCCCAGGAGCCTCCATTTTGTGCTATTGTGACCGGGTAAACTTTGAAATCTACAACAATTGATCACATTGTCTGAAACCTTGAGTTCATAAGAAAAGTTCTGGCTTGGGTTGAGTCAAGTACTGCTCCTATAAAATCTATCCTCTGGACTGGGGAGAGAAAACATTTCTCTGTATTTACTAACAGTCTCAGAGTACTGAATGTTGATTATATCAAAGACACATTTAACAGTACCTGCACCCTGGATCAGCCCTTGACAAGCCAGTCATCCACAAAGAGATAAATTTGCACTCCTGATCTTCTGAAGAAGGCAGCTACTATCACCATAACCTTCATAAAAAACCCAGGGAGCTGATGACAGGCCAAATGGTAGAACAGAGAACAGGTAATGATTTTGATTTATCACAAATCTGAGGTACTTCCTGTAAGCTCAATTGATCACCACATGGAAGGAGGTGTCTTGTAAATTGAGGCTGGCATAGCAGTGTCCAGGGAGGGGATAACAGAAGCTAGGGTGACCATGAGGAATTTTATCTTTAAGAATTTGTCGAGTTGATGCAGTTCTAAAATAGGTCTGAGGTTGCCCTTTGCTTTTGGGATAAGGAAACAGTGGGAATAAAGCCCTTTCCTGCTGTGATCCCGTGAAACCTCCTCTATGGCACCTGTTTCTACCTCCTGGAGAAGATGCTGCCTATGACACTAGCCCCTGAAGAGGGCCAGGGAGGGAGGCTGGGTGGGAAGGGATAGAAACAAATAGGTGGGTATATCCCACCTCCACAGGGCAGGCATGTAGAAACTCAAGGACTTCAAGGTTGCCCTTGAGTTCTTCAGGCCATGGAGCTTGCTGTCTGTCTGCTCTGAGAACAGAGAAGGACCCTCAAAAAGCAAGCCCTGAATAGGAAGCCATAATCTTAGCCACTGAGTTGGCCACGTCCAGCTCAGCCTGTAGCCAAGTTCTCGCTACTAATCTCCCATAGTTCGCCAAGGATGAGAACTCCTGCCTAGCATTCTCAGGGAGCTGAGTAGAAAAATACACCCCAATAGACCAAGTTGGTTGGCAATTCTAAACTGTAAGCCCCCAGTCAAATAAACATTTCTGCAAACGAGGCCACTTTCTTTTCCTCTTTTGATTTGGTGGTGGCAGCTTGATGCCCTTCCACTCCCTCTCATTAGCTGCTGCAACCAAGAACGATCCTAGAGGAGGGGGTGAGCTAAGTTCCCTCTAAGCTGCGCGGTCACGCAGCTGCCTATTAAGCTCCACACAGAGGCTCAGGGCTCGGGTGGGGAGAGATGCCTCTTCCCAGCACGAACCTACCGCAGTGGGGACAGGTGCCTCTCCCCCTGGCTCCAGCACGGACTTGCTGCAGACTTGCCGCAGCCAGGGGAGAGGTGCCTCTCCTCCCCTCCCAGCCCAGGTGCTGTTACAGGGAGAGAGAGCTGGGGGGAGTCCTCTCTCCCCATCTTAGCCTCCTGGCAGCCTGTACCCCAAATCCCTCATCCCCAGCCCCACCCCAGAGACCCAGTCTTCTGCCCCACCCTGACTACTAAAATACAACTATATACACTGAGCTGACAGAACTAATTTAGCAATGAACAGGGGTTCCAATGACCGTCATGGGTGGTAAAGACAAACTGAGGGGCACTGGGGCAGCTCTGCCTTGTATACCTGCATGCAGTGGCAGCATAGGTTGCTCAAGCTGCCCGACAGGTACCACTGAGGGCAAAAGTTTCTGATGGCCATGCACTCGGGGCACAGACACCAAGAGTGGAACTACTCCAAGAAGAATAAGGGGGCTCACAATGTTCTTTGGTGCCAGGGTTATTATAGGTTACCGATTGTTAAAGCTCTTTTCTTTTCTCTCTCTCCCTCTTTTAAACCATATATGTTAAAGAAAAAAATCCTCTCCATTGGAGAGCTTGTGAAAAAGCCAATACAAAAGAACTGCCATGGTTCTGTGGCAGAAGGGACTGGCTACACAAGGATACTGCAGCTCTCTGCACAGTGGCAGCACATTCTATAGGAGTAAAGGGTGGATAGATTCATGCACTGCCTTAGTTAGTGGCAGGAAAGGGGCCAATGGGACTTAGAATGTCCCAATCTATCACTCAAAAACCTCATGCATGAGCTATAATGAGCTACTGGCCATTGCTAAGGGCTGCATCAGGAGCAGATCAGCTACATAAGCTGGGTTTAGAACGGAAGGCAATATTCTGCCCTCCCTACGCTATAATGATCCCCTCCGTTTACTTGAGCTTTGCAGGGGAACCAAGAATTTAACCCAAGAGTTACAGCTACCAGTAAGAGAAGAAATACAAAGTACACTATTCACCTCAGGTGAGACCTTATCTCTACGAGTCAGAAGATATAGGTTCTATTTCTAGGTTTGCCACACAGACTTCCTGTGTAACTTAATATCTTTGTGCCTCAGTTCCTCCATTTTTTACCTGGAGCTATTAATATTGAAGGATTTTGGGAGAATTTGCTCTATAAGTCACTTTAAGGTCATCAGATGGAAAGTACCACAGTATATTATGTGACTTCATTCTTTTTAAACATGCTAGGTTAGGTGAAAGGTGTGTTTTAAATTACTAAGGTTTTTTTGAGTGGGCATTTTTTCTCCACATATTTGAATTTTCTTCCATTTTTGAAACAATGATTCAATTCACTAAATCTTAAGAGGACCACAGAGCTGAAAAGCAGGTGTTAGCATGTAGACTAACAAAACAGATAATTGGGTTAAACATTGCAATCACTTGCCTAATTCTTAAGGCGATAACATGCAAAAGTTATTAACCAAAAGTAAATATTACTCAAACAGAGAATTCCCGTAGCTCAGTAATTTCTCCTTTAACAACATCACCCAATTTAAAAAACTGAGCAGACCACTGAAGAGTAGGTGGTCTAGAAAATCCCACACACAGTAACATTTTAGATACTAAAATTTTCTTGTTGCTCCACAGTTTTCTGGCTTAGTCAGGTCCAATGGTTTAATTAAATGAGCATTTCGGTCAATGCTAGGCCACCTCTTCTCTTCACAATTAAAAACTTGTGGTGCTTCAGGAAGGATGCCTATCAGGAGGTGTCCAATCAGCTTTGAGGAGTCACAGCAAAGTCACCACACTGGTCCAGGTACAGTTTAAAAGTAGTAAATATACTGGGAAAGGAGCAGAATGACAGATTGTGATGAGGCAGAAAGGTTACAGGAGTGAAGGCAAAGGGTAAGAGGCATAGGAGGAGGTTAGAGAACAACAGAGGGAAGGAAAAGAAACAAGTAGAGTCAGAAGGTGAAGAAAACAGAAACAGAGGGAGAGAAATAGTGAGAAAAAAGGGCTTGGGAAAGAATGTAAACAATAATAAATTAGGTCAGAGGAAGAGTGAAAGTGACAGTTAAGAGGACACAGAACAACTACTCTCTCAAATTTACATCAATGTAAAACTATCAGCTACATCACATTGTTCTCAGGCAACCGAAAACAACACTCAAGTGGTTAACTTCTACCTCTGTGACTGTAGTAAGGAGTGGCAAAACTCTCACTAGCTTGCTAAATCCTGACAAATTAAAGCTCAAAAGTGAAGAAGCAAAATATAGTGCCTATCGTGCACACTGCTCCAGCCACTCTGGCTCTTTATTTTGTCTTTATTAGGAGCTGCTTGTTAAAACCATCCAGGCACCTACACTAAATACCGACAGACACACCCCATGGAAAGCATCAACATAAAATTCACTTAGGGATCTTTATTGACTTCTGTGGAAAATTTTCACCAATCTTTCCATGATGTTTCCCATCAGCCACTCTGTGTGTGTGTGTGTGTGTGTGTGTGTGTGTGTGTGTGAGAGAGAGTGTGTGTGAGAGTGTGTGTGAGAGTGTGTGTGTGAGAGAGAGAGAGAGACGTTCCCCAAGAAGGATAAAGATAAACGGTTGTATTAAAATGTTGGTCGTTTTGAATTAATTTGAATTAATTTGTAGAGCACCAACAACATGCTGAGGCTATTCCATAAATAAAAACAGAAACATTGCCTGTCCCAAAGACCTGTATTATCACCACCATCACACACTCACAATTATGCCAAGCTCCTCTTGAAAAATAGCTAATGTCCCAAAAATCATAAAATACGTATTAGAAAAGCGAGACATGGGTTGACAGTGGGATTTTCGTTGTTTTGATTTTTCAATTTGAAACTGCTAAAATACTACTGATTTTTTTAAAACCTTTTAAAATTCTTCTGAAACTTCCACATATATTTAAGAGTTGATTCTCAACTCCTTCTCTGCTCCATTTGTGCATCTTGGGTGTCAAAAATGGAGCAGACACGAGCATAACTCTCTCATTGGGGAATCTCATAGAATATCAGGGTTGGAAGGGACCTCAGGAGGTCATCTAGTCCAACCCCCTGCTCAAAGCAGGACCAATCCCCAATTTTGCACCAGATCCCTAAATGGCCCTCTCAAGGATTGAACTCACAACCCTGGGTTTAGTAGGCCAATGCTCAAACCACTGAGCTATCCCTCCCCTTCTATAGCAGAGTTCTGACTCCTCAGTGAACACACCACTGTCTCTTCTTCAGCAGCAATCCCCACAACTCCATAGGCAATAGCTTGTCAGAGTGGGAAGAGGGAGCAGCAATGCACTCCAGCACTCCACTGCCAACTGGAATAAATTACAAGTGCCCCTAGATTGCTCAAACTTGCACCTGAGGCCAGGCAGAGAATCAGAAAGCCATAATCTAGTTTTCTGGCAGACCCACTCTCTGCTGTACCCAGTATCTGGCCCATTAAAACAAGTCATTTATCAGATTCATACATTCAATTAAAAAAACCCAAAAATTTGCTAATCAGTGATTACAATTCAAAGATTAATTTTGGTGTATATATTTCAAATTTTAATTAATATTGTGAAAAACATTATACAACTGTGGAAAGATCTTTCCTTCTGCAACAATCCACCTCACACTTATGACTAGAGATGCAATTGTTCAATGACTCAGACCATAAACACATAGAATTAACTTTTGCTAAGAATCAAGAAGAAAGCCATCCTCCAAATTTAAGAAATTGTACAGCAGCTCCTTGTCAGAAGTGGCCAGAAATTTGAGAAGCATTTCTGTACTTACAAGTATTCTACAAAGAGATGCTCTTGGTCAAGAGTAACTTGAAATGCAACTGCATATCAACATGGGTCAAAAATGTTACAATTGCAAATGATCTGGAAAAAGGAGTATATAGTGAGGTGACAAGTTTGAAGATGATACAAAATTACTCAAGATAGTTAAATCCAAAGCTGACTGCAAAGAGTTACAGAAGGATTTCACAAAACTGGATGACTAGGCAACAAAACGGTAGCTGAAATTCAATGTTGATAAATGCAAAAAATGGACATTGTGAAACTTAATCCAAACTATACATACAAAATGATGGGGTCTAAATTAGCTTTTACAACTCAAGAGATGTTGGTGTTATTGTGGATAGTTCTCTGAAAACATCTGCTCAATATGCAGCAGCAGTCAAAAAAGTGAACAGAATGTTAGGAACCATTAGGAAAGGGACAGATAATAGAACAGAAGATATCATAATGCCACTGTATAAATCCATGGTATGTCATAGAATACTGTGTATAGTTCTGGTTGCCCCACCTCAAAAATGCCCACCTCTTCTGCGGAGAACCCCTTCTGCCGAGCCCAGGAGGTGAAATGTTTTCACTTGGCCTGGTAGGAACATCTAGTGGACTTCTTCCTGCTGCTCAAGAAGATTATCTGCATCTCTGACGATAAGAACATGATGGGAACAGATGTCTGCGAGAAATGCTTGGCATGTTTTCCTTATGGCTCAGTGTTCTAGAATGTTGATGTGAATCTGGATTCCTGAGGGATCCATGTTCCCTGTGGCATGTGTTCTCCCATGTGCATTCCACACCCTACAAAGAACATGTCAGTGATCATTGTGTTGTCCAGGGAGTATGAGAGAAAGGGAACTCCCACACATACCTGCCATGGGTCTGTCCTCCACTGTAGGGAAGAAAGTACCATGGGAAAAATTGCCAGCATAAAGTTCATGGCATGACATGTGTGTGTGTAAATTCTCTGCAGCAACATCAGGAGGCTGCAAAGATAGAGATGAGTGAAGGAGGTGATGTATGTGCATGCGATAGGCAAGTCCTGTCTATGAAAGAAGGACTGTTGATTACACAGGCTATGAGTTTTTGCAGAGTCTGGAACCTGTCCCTCGGTAACTAAGCTCATGCTGTGACTGAGTTGATGGAGGCCCCTATAAAGTCTAGGAATTGTCTGAAATGGCAAGCCTTACACACACATAAACCCCTCCCCCTTCAGGAAATGAGAAGGTGTAAACACAATAATTAGTGTTTAATTTAAAAAACAGAAGAGAGAACGAAGCCTTAAAACTAGGGAAATTGTTCACTTATATTCTTCCAAAATATATGCCACTATTATTGATGAATTTCTTTTATAGTCTGCAAAAGTATCACAGAATCATAAAATTAAAAACAGAAAAGCTTTATTGAAGTTTCCACATAGTTAGAGGGTGAAAAAAAATCTGTCTCAAAGTGTGAATTTTTTTATATGTTCAAGTGTAAGTGTGTGTGTGATATAATACACACACAGAAGCATATATTATACACACACACACACACACACACACACAGTAGAACCTCAGAGTTATGAACATCTTGGCAATGGAGGTTGTTCATAACTGAACAAAACATTATGGTAAACTTTTGAAAGAACAACTGAACATTGACTTAATACAGCTTTGAACTTTACTATGCAGAAGAAAAATGCTGCTTTTAATCATCTTAATTTAAATGAAACAAGCACATAAACTTTCCTTACCTCGTCAAATCTCTTCTTTTAAACTTTCATTTTATATTTTGTGGTAGTTTACATTTAACACAGTAGTATATTAAACAGTATTTATTTTTCCCACCCCCTTGCTGCTTGATTCATACTTCCGGCTCCAAATGAAGTGTGTGGTTGTCCGGTCAATTTGTAACTTTGGTGTTTGTAACTCTGAGGTTCTGCTGTATAAAAGGTCCTGATCCAAAGTCCACCAATCTATACTGGTCCTTCTATTGATTTCAATGGGTTTTGGATCAGGGTCATATTGACTGGAGACAGTGTGGTCCAGTGAATAGGATGGTAGATCTGGATTCCACTCTAGCTCTGGCACTCACTTCTGTGTTAACTTGGCCAAGTTACTTAGCTTTCTTTGCCTCAGTTTCCCCATCTATAAGATGGGGACAATGATACTTTCCTTCTTTGGTAAAGCAACAGGAGATCTTTGGATGAAATAAGTTGTATAAGAGATAAATGTTATTTATCTTAGGGAATTTTGTTTTCCTTTTGACTTGAAATATAGTTTACAGAGGCAATAAGAACCACAGCTAGTGGTTTATATTCCAACTAGTCAGACAATTTTCTATGATAAATCTCAACTCCAAGTTTGAGAGAGAGAGAAAAAAAACACTGTTGCTCACTAACCGGCATTCAATGAGATATTTAATTTGTTGTAATAAAGCAAAAAGAAAGTAGCTGTCAATTAAACTGCCATTTCTGTCACACTTTTTAATAATACTGCTTCTGTAATTACACTGTGGTTCTTTATACTTATTCAGTAAAGCTTGCTTAGTTTTAGCATAGAAAACAATTTTTGAAAGTATCAAAACAGACTGAACACAGCAGTTCATTTGTTGAGGCAATTATCCAGATCCTTGTCAAAAAAGAGAGTAAAGATTGTGATGTGCAAAAAATGTTTCCAATTCTATGCTATAATGCATACAATATGCCTGTGGTTGTGTTGGATTATGTTAATAAACTGCAGTCGAAATATATTTGTCACAACACAAAGGAAGGGCGCTATCAATCGTCTTGCCAGATATTTTAAATTAGTCACCAAAACGTCTAGCCAGGGTTTCCTCTATGACCCTCAGATGAAGGGAGAGGCTTATTGGACAGTTTTTCCTGTGGGACTAGACAGATTTTTCTAATGCTCAAGTATTTTGAATAATCTGGAAAATAACTGTAAAGTGAACTGCGGCATAGTTGCCATTTTTAACAGACGCATACAATTCAACCCTGAACACAAATCCAATGTTGTTTTTGGCTGGTTCTCACACAGAGACCAGTTTCCCTAACAGTTCCTAACACAGGTTTGTTTGGGTTTTTGGGGGGTGTGGGGAATGGGGGCATTGCGTGTTTTAGGTATGGCTTAGCTAATAAAGCAGTCAAGTAGTGCCAAGATCCATATATACAGAGTCCAGAAAAGTTTCAAGTTAAAAAAACCCCCAAAAAACAAAATACAGACTTGTTTGATACAGATTCAGGAAGAAATCTGTTGCTTATTAGAGTGCAGTCATTTGTATAACAAGTTGGAATGAGAGCATCTTAAAACAAGTTAGTGCTCCAGAAATGCATTTACAACAGACTGTGGAGTAACTGCCTTTGAAATGCACCTCTTTTCATAATTCTCAGCTTCTTCAGGTCAAAAACAGATAATTGTCCGTTCTTACAAAATGTTTATTATTTATTCTTAAACACAATATTTATAAAATCAGATGTAAAATGATTCCCAGGGACTTCTAAACAGTAAACAGTAGTAATTTTGTTCTCTCTCTACTGACAATGCTACAACCAATTTCTATGGTTCTGTCAGAGCCCTCGAACTTCAGCAGACAAGATTGCTGAAAGCTGCTGTTTGTATTTTAATCTTCAGTTTGTCAGACGAAAGGGGGGAAATGAAGTGCAAGTGCACAGGAGTAGGAGACAAAATAAAAACAACATCCAAATACAGATCATGAATTGTGAAAGAGCTACAAAATACTTCATATGTATTAAAAAGTGGACGCCGTTTCTTCCTTCCCCACTTCCCCCCACATCTGGAGATCGTTTGGTGAGCAATTTCCAGAAACCAAACAATATCTCTTACTAGCTCTTTTCATTTGCAAATAAACAATTAATGGAATGGGCAACTAATTTTCAAAGTGTTCATATTCATTAGCTGTTTCCTGAAATTGAGTAGCTGTTTCATGACACAATACTGAATGCATATACAAAATGACACTCCTACTCTTTCTGTATTTTTATGAATTATCTGTTCACATTTAATGATTTTCCTCTACATTTTAAAAGACATGAAATGATTGTAAACTGAAAAGTATAAATATATGTATTAAAAAGATAGAAAGAGGATGAAAAAAGTAATGAACATTCAACTAGACACATACTAAAAATCATCTTTAATGTTCTCGTCAAGGCAGAAAAATCCAGATTGTGCTCTTTTGAATCAATGCATGCATAGCTTGAATTAGGGATTTTCTACCTTTGAGGCTATATAGCAGGGTCTAGTGGGCATTTCAGTTGCACAACTATTTTTTGTTTTGTTTTGTTTGGGGTTTTTTGGGTTTTTCTCTCAGCACGTGGGTAAGCTAGGAAAAATCTTACTGCATGTCAGCCTGAAATAAAACAAACAGCTAGTATGGACAACCTGGACTATTAGCCCCAAAATTTAGGTGTCTGCTGAACCAGTTACTTATCTGTACTTAAATATCCTGGGTGTGTTTTGACGAGCATATCTGACTGGAAGCTCATACTGGAAACTGCTCTCACACCTCAGAATGGCAGAAAAAAAATGGATGATTTGCCCACCTGGTCTACTAGCTTGAAAAACTCCTCCTCTGGATCCGATCATTCCATTGTGTCCCATACTGAGCAGTGCACATGGTTAACTACATGCATGCACTCTCTCCAAGAACAGGCCTCATTCAGTGCTGTTTCTAAGAAAACTTGAGCAGTAACAAGAGAGCAGTGACAATGACCGTTACTGAAACACATTTATACAGTGCAATAAATTCATACAGTGCTTTACAAATCTAATCCCCTATCTTGCAAAACACTCACCACCTGGCATAGTGCTTACTATAGCCTCATTCACAATTTATTAATTATTATGATTATGATGATTATTTATGGAATCATAAAAATATGGGACTGGAAGGAACATTGAGAGATCATCTAGTTAAATTCCCTGCACTGATGCAGGACTAAGCATTTATATAGACAAACCCTGACAGGTGTCTGTCTATCCTGTTCTTAAAAGTCTCCAGTGAAAGGGATTCCACACCCTCCCTTTTAAATCTATTCCAATGCTTATGGTTGGAAAGTTTTTCCAAATATCTAACCTAAATCTCCCTTGCTGCAGATTAAGGTCATTACTTCTTGTCTTACACTGAGTGAACATGGAGAACAACCCTATTCTTTATCACAGTCATTAACATAGTTGAAGACTTATCGGGTCCTCCCTTAGTCTTCTTTCCTCAAGATTTTTTTGCCAAGTTTTTTTTTTTAAACCCTTTCTCATAAGGTCAGATTTTTCAAACCTTCTATTAGCTTTGTAGCTTTCTGATCTCTCTGTTTGTCCACATCTTTCCTAAAGTGTGGCAGCCAGAAACGGACTCCAGCTGTGGCCTCACCTGCGCAGGACAATTACTTTCCATGTCTTACATATGACATTCCTGTTAATACATCCCAGAATGATAATAGTCTTTTTTAAAACTGCATCACACTGTTGGCTCATTTTCAATTTGTGATCCACTATAATCCCTAGATCTTTTTCATCTCTTCTACTGCCAAGCCAGTCATTCTCCATTTTGTATTTGTGCAATTGATTTTTCCTTCCTAAGTGCAGAATTTTGCATTGGCCTTATTGAATTTCAGTTTCTTGATTTCATATCAATTCTCCAATTTCTCATGATCATTCTGAATTCTAACCTTGACCTCCAAAGTGCCTATAACCCCACCAAGCTTGGTGTCATCTGCAAATTTTATAAGCATACTATGCACTCCATTATCCAAGTCATTAATTAAACTAGTACAGGACCCAGGACAGCGGGGACAGCCCCTGTGGGGACCCCAGTACATACGCCCTATCAGTTTTTCAGTGAACTATTAATAATTAGGCTTTCAGCCAGTTATGCATCCACCTTATAGTAATTTCATGTAGACCATATTTCCCTAGTTTGCTTATGAGACTGTCATGTGGGACTGTGTCGAAAGGCTTACACTACAATCAAGATATATCACATTTACTGCTTCTCCCCATCAACTAAGCCAGTAACCCTGTCACAGAAGGAAATTAGGCTGTTACTCATTATCTAGGTGCTGCCAAACTGATTTTTTATTAATTTGTTCCAAGATCTTTCCATGCATTGAAGTTAAGCTCACTGGTCTATAAATCTCCAGGTCCTCTTTGTTCCCCTTTTTAAAAGACAGGTATTATGTTAGCCCTTCTCCAGTCCTCTGGAACCTCACCCGTCTTCATATCAGACATACATGTTCAAGATCCAGGCTGTCTTTGGACAAGTCACCTTAAATATCAAATCAGCCTGAAAGCAACCAACTTTTCACCTGACAAGGAGAATGAAAGTGCAAATTCACATGCCCTATTTAAGTGCATTATTCTGCTTCCTAAAATATACAGGTTTCAGAGTAGCAGCCGTGTTAGTCTGTATCCGCAAAAAGAAAAGGAGGACTTGTGGCACCTTAGAGACGAACAAATTTATTTGAGCTGATGAAGTGAGCTGTAGCTCACGAAAGCTTATGCTCAAATAAATTTGTTAGTCTCTAAGGTGCCACAAGTCCTCCTTTTCTTTTATAAATATACCGTATTTTTAAAAGAAATCTGGAAGACTGACCTGGGCAATCAATACATTCAAATGATGAGGGAGCTCTAAGCTGATACAGATTGGAATTCTGAAAAAGCTTACTGGAGGAGGGAGTTGGTTTGGCCACTTCAGTTGCGCATATACTAAGGAGAAGTGACCTGTTCTGGCTGGGTGACAGAAAGGTGTTGAGAAGTCATTGAGTCCACTCTGTTTTATGGCTGAAGGGAAGGTCACTGCAACTCTAGGGGAGAACTCTGAAGATGGGAAGTCAGGGTTGAGTAAGAGTGGGGTGCCATAAAGGGAGACTCTTGGAAAAAAAAACTGGAAAAATAATTTAAAACAAAAACATAGTAAGGCCTTGTCTCCATGGAGAAATTAACCAGCATATTACTGCAGAATAAGCTACTCTAGGATACTTAACTGTGTAGATACTATCAGCATTGAAATGATAGCCAAAAGCTAAAGTATAATTTATCTTAATATACTTAAAGTTTTCTGAGTGACTTTGGGCAAGCCACTTCCCTCCCTGTACCTCAGTTTCCACATCTGTAAATGAGATAACGATATTGACCTTCTTTCTAAAGCACATAGAGATCTACCAATGAAAAGCACTATGTAATATCTGGTATTGTTATATTAAAGGAACACTATAAAGCCATGCAGTAGTAAAAACAAGCTATCTTTAAAGAAAGGTAAAAGCACTAAGTGCATGGACTTTTTAAAAGGAAAAAAATCAATTTAAATCCTCAAGATCTAAATATTATTGTTGAGAACTAAGACAAGAATTAATTATTTCAAATTTCTAAAATTTTCTAAATAAAAAATAAAAGTTTAAACCATTCTTTTAAGGGGGAAAAAGGCACTTAGTATCAGATTCTGTGAAAGCCCAGAAACATTCAACCCTAAGTATGAGTATGAGTATATGCACAATTTGCACACAGAAATACTATTTACTGTGTGAGCAAAATGGGTATCTAGCACATGGGCAGCTAGATATCTAGGAAGGTATAGGCAATTATCTGGCTAACTGTTTAGGCATGCGACTGCAGAAAGGCCTCTGCTTCTGTCTTTCTGAAGATCAGGCCCTATAAAATACATCCTGCAAGGTTTTTACATGAGATTTACCTTCTTTTAAAGAGGGTAAATTCTGTGGCCTGAAATGGTTGACAGTTTCCCTTTGACCATGTCTATAATATTAGATACTTCAGTAATCACATAATTGGATTGTAAAATGAGCATTTTAATACCTTCTAATTCCTGGAATTGTCTATGTGTAACGAAGTCAGTGAACATGGGGTTGTGAGATTAAATAATGAATCTGAGTAGGAATGAAAAGGTTTCCAAGTTGGAATACATTGCCTGTTGTCAGCTTGAACTTATGGTCCTTTTTGATCATGGACAGGAAATACTGCTTGATTTAGTAAGGTCCACAAATTTGTAAGATAGAAATTAAAAGGTCATGATTCCTTAAATGCCAGTATCATGATTTTGCAACACTAAACAGTGACTTTCCAGGCTGTAAATTACACATGGATCTGAAAAAACACAGCACCTATGCGACTGTAGTAGATTGTAAAACATTTCAGGGGGGGAAATGCCATCACATACTTTAAAACTTCAGCAGAGAATGCCAAAGTAGTTCCATTTTTCAGATCTGAAAATACTCTTTCATGTACTCTACATTTCTGTTTTGCAATCATATTTCAATTCACCCTCAAAGACCACAACACATGTGCAACCACAACAGACTCTGCTTCAGGACAGTCTTTTCATTAATAAAACTTTATTCCTTAACTGAGGTGATTTGCTGAAGGAAATATGCACAGCAAGTGGTGTTAGCAGACTCAAGCACAGCACTCTTGAAAAGATAGAGTCAAGTGCCACTTATGAAGAGGCAATGTAATAACAAAAAATTACAAATACTAATTTCAGAAACAATTGCAATTAATTATTACTATTAAAGCACTGAACTGGATTTCTATTAACTTCTTCAGTAATATAAATAAATTAAACAAGAAAAAATTGCTTCTTTAAATGAGTATGTATGGACACCAGAAATCAACTGATGAAAAAACAATTATAAACTTTCAGAACTAAATTTTCAGATGAGGCTCTGAAATTATGGCTGTCATTTTCAACTTAAATTTTGCCCGTATTTTTCCTGCAGGCATAAATATTCAGATTTGACTACATTTATGCATGCTTGAGAAATAGAAAATTATGAACTTACGCAGGTGTAAAAAGTTAAATTTGAAAAATTGCATGTGCAAATTTAGAGGCTGTTTTGAAAATATGACCATGGGACTAGGCTATCTGCATAATAAATTATGGGTTAATTATGCTTATAAATACCTATAATATATGTAACTCCCTTTGTGTTAAATTGATAAGGTACCCTCTTTGAAATCTTTTGGTATATATAGTGATGACTTTTTTACATATGCACTGACCTGGTGGCTAAGTAATAAGGAATTCTCTCTGGGTTTGTGCACAATCAAGAATCTTTCTCTATTAATTGAGAGAAGCATGTCGGCTGAATGTATGCAGTTCATCTCAATGCAACGAAAAAGGAAGTAAAAATGATTCTGCTCAGCAACCTCCAACACTTGCCAACTAATCACTGACTACTGACTAAATATTCTGATTGTGGAAAATGTCTGTGCCAGAGGGTAGTGTTCAGGTAGTTGACGAATGATGGAGAAATAGACAGAGCAAAAAAACAAATTGTATAACTGCAAGACTGGTAGGATGCGTAGATGCCTCAATGTTATCTTCAGGCAACAAAATCAGAAGTAAAACGGAAAGCAGAACAAAAAAACCCCACACTAAAAATCTCCCTTCTGCTGCAAGCAAACGCAAAACTAATAAGCAAAGGCCTGAGCACATCTGCCAAATGTATGCCAAAAAAAAAAAAGGTATGGGGGGGAGAGAAGCTCTCTAATAGTGAGCTCTCCCTAATTCCCTAGTGAAAAACAGAAACATCAAAATCCAGTTCAGAAATACTGCAGGAAAGGAAACTTCCCCTAAATAAAGAAAATAATGATATTCTATGGCGATGTAAACTCAAATACTCTTATCAAGGGATTAAAACCTATGAAATCCTTAAATTTTTGCATGTAAAATTAAAACTCTGACATTATTATTTTAATTCAAAGACTGTCTTTTTTCAAATGTTTATAGCACCACACCAATTGCTTTGACTGACCTGACACAATTAATTTTAAATGATCTAATACTTCTGCCTTACCAACAGATTAGCACATGATTAGCTAGAGTAAAAGGATTATTATTACTGCTGTTCTAAGATATTAACACTTTTGGTAACCCATACTAAGGATGCTGTATACATTATTGAAAGAGGAGGCTGAAAACATAAGCTTTTAGTTACCCCCAGGTTATCCTGCACTGAAATAACAGGCACTTCTTCCGTTTGTTTTGTCTGTATTTCACATGATGATTTCAGTAGACTGCACAAACCGATTAATGGTCAAAGTTACAGACTTTGTCATAAATATAACTATGCTTAAAGAACCATGCAAGCCAATCTTGCCTTTAACATCGGGTTCACGAACAAAACCCCCCACTCTATAATGAGCAACTAGTTTTCATGTAAGGAATAACAGCACACAGCATTAATGTACTTACAAGACAGAGTTAAATTCAATTAAGCTTGACACCATTTATATGAAGAAGGATTACATTTGCTGGGATGTATGGGGAGAGAGAGAGGCAGGATTCAGGGGACAGCTGAAGTGTGAAGTGATCCAGCAGTTTTTTGTTATGGTTTAGACTTAGTTTTGTGAACACAACAAAACAACAGCTACAAACTTAGCCCTTGACACAGGCAGATCTGTCAGCCTCAAAGGTAAACTCTGATGCACTGAAATCCTAACTCGAACTACCAATAGGTAAACAGACAGGGAACATTTACCTCAGACCTTCTCTTGTCAAGGCGATGTTCTTAAGGCTATATTTCTGTTTCATGCAAATATGCCCTTCCCAAAATGTACTCATCCATGTGTCACTGCATGGCTCTATTCTCTTAATTCAAAATTGAATTTTAATTTTGTTAAATTCCACCAGTCCTTATAGACTGAAAGACATGTATAGACTATGAAAAGAAGAATGAAACATGAAGCAAACTAGGGGTTGAGTTCTTTTTTGAGTCATACTGCATTTATTAGCCTGTTATATAAAAATCATAATCAAAAGTCAGCAGTTTCTCAAAAGTTGGGGCGTGGTGAGGGAGGGAAACTAATTTCATATGAATGTGTTAAAATGAAAAGACAAAACAGAAAGCTGATCAGAAAACCTTTACATTCCTTAATCCCTGATCTTTTAGTTCTAAATTCAGTGGCCTGGAAGTATGGAAAAAATAAAAGGCAACAACAGATGAAACACCTGGGCTTTGAAAACATTTGTTGATTTTGGGGGTAGACCACAGTTTTTCAACTTCTGCTAATTATTGCTGGTCAGGCAGGCAACAAAGACAAAACTCACGGGACCATTTACCCTGAGTTTGATAAGATTTCTTGATTTCTGCAGGATTATTTAAGTACAAATTCTGGAAACAAAAGCTAGAATTACAAGGCGAGATAAAAATTACAAGATGGGAAAACTCTGCTTTGCTCTTGCCGCCTATGCATTATCTGGTTCCCCCTGTTGTCATATAGCCAGGGAATAAAGCATTCCAGAAAACTCACCCAAGATCAAACTGTGTCTGGTGACAGCAGTGTCCAGGTTATAAGTAATGTCAAAGGATTCAACAATGCCTGTGACTGATCATTCTTTTCCCTTGCCATCACCTGCTGATTTTGTCCAGGTGTTTTATGGCTATCTTGAGGCTCTGGAGAACAGACAGAAAGAAGACTTTGCCAATTCTTTTGTCTGGGATTGTGAATTCCTTACACAGATGGTGGACAGCCACAGGCTGGCCAACACCAGGCTCAACTGCCTTCACCCTCTGAAGGAGAGAATGAGAGCAATATTATCTTCTCCCAAAACACTGTCTGTAATGTGTCTGTGGTTAAGGAATGAGGACAGGGAGGCTTTTCTCCAGGAAAAAAGGATTTCTTTTTCTTCACAGGATCAGCAGGAATACCATGAAAAACAAGCTGAGGCTTTGTTTTTTCATTATTAAACTGAGCATTACTGAGCAATCCAAGAGGTTTGTCTAATAAGATGATCTCATATTAACATGGTTTTACACAGTGTGTAAAATATGTCTAAAGTGTTCCAAATACCTAGTTACTCACACTCACTCATCATTCATGGCTACACTTTCTAAGCTGGGCACCATGAGAGACCCCCACAAAAGTCTATATTGCATGTAGAAATGTATCATGGCATATACAATAGTTCTTAAGTTACTCAGTTTCATTGTGCAAATGCCTATTTGCAATTTGGGGGGGGGCACAGAGGGAGGGGCCAGTGCAATAGAAGAGCCCAGTTTTGACAATTGGATATTTAAAGTAGAGGCCAAACACTCCTAATTTAACATCTAAAACTGTGAATATATATTGAAGCTGTAGGGGTATGTACCAACACATATGTACAATACTTTAGGCACAAGCCAAAGTAAATTTTACTGTGAGATTTGTGAACTTGTATGTGTTGCTGTGTTCCCCATAATAACAATGCATGGGAAATATGTTTAATTATGAAAACTAATGAAAAACTGACATAAGTGCATATAAAGATACAAATATTTTGTGGTTAACCTTCAAGTCAGTACTTTCAAACACAGAGAGAAAAAATTATTCTGTATGCATACATTTAGCAAGTTTTTAAAATGTACATTATGATATAAATAAGTATTTGAGACTTAAAGTATGTAGATCCAAACAATGACCATGGAAAAAAGATATGATGACACCATATAGACTGTCTATTTTTTGCCCATGGGCAGGGTAGATAAAAAATTGATGATTTTAAAAAATAAAAATCAGATTTTTTTTAAATTTAAATCAGATTGTTTGATTTTATTTATTAAATATATATTGTTTTTCCTTTTGAAAACTTCTGTTTAAATGAAATCTGAATTCAATACACAATCGTTATGCCTTAACTTCTTATAATCTCTTAACAGATTTAAAAAAAATATGCTGAATCCATACGCCTTGTCAAAACTTTCAGTTAAGGCTGCTTTGCTATATAAAGAATGAACCTGGGGGGAAAACATCTAATCTTTGAGGTCAAGCTTTATAAATATGGGACCAATGGGTCATGTACTGTATTAAGGGCTTGTTTTGTTTAATAAAGAAGTTTAAAATTATTTTTGTGTTTAATTAAATCACTTACCATCCTTATATAACTTGACACAAATCATTGAGAAAAAAATTAATCTAGTAAATAAGCGATATATAATTCACCATGTACTAACATACTAAAATGTACAATTAGAATTTGAAAATATTAAGCTGTATAATTGCTTAAGTAAATGTATATAGTTACAATGTACCCCCCAGGTAACAAAAAAATGTACCAAATCTAGTGTAATGCTCTATTTTGTTGTAAATCAACATTTTAATGGTATATGAGCAATAAGAATGCACCTTTCCTTAGAAATACCTGAAGTATGAACAGAAAATCAAGGCAATTTAAATCATGATTTAAATCAAGACTTTCCACTTGGTAATTTAATCATACCATGTGGAAAGCCTTGATTTAAAGCAGTGGTTCTCAAACTTTTATTCTGGTGATCCCTTTCACACAGCAAGTCTCTGAGTGCAACCCCTCATAAATTAAAAACATTTAAAAAATATGTAATACTATTCTAAATGCTGGAGGCAAAGCACGGTTTGGGGGTGAAGGCTGGCAGCTTGTGACCCCCCATGTAAAAACCTCATGACCCCCAGTTTGAGAACCCCGGATTTAAATCATTGATTTTTATCATGACAGAAATTTCCTTGATTTAAATCAATCCATCTTAACCATAGGGTATGCGAATGAGCCCTCACTCATAAAAACATTCAAGGCAAAATTTGTCCTGGGGACCCTCGTGGCACATCAAGAGACTGGTATCCTGCTCTCTCTGCACAGGGCTCAATCTCAAGCACATATGCAGGAAGAGTAGCGTATTGGAGCTGAGATCACCATAGAGATCTGAAAACCCAATTCTGTCCCACTCTAAATTGCTTACTTTAATGGTAAAGGGTGTAACATTTTCACCTTTTTTTTTTTTGATAGAAGTACCTTAGACCTTAATGCATCCCATGCTTTGCTGCACATTGGGCTATCCACTTTTGCCATCCTTGCCTGTCAAAAGTACACTCAGCAGTTATAGAATCATAGGAGTTATAGAAGGAAAATAACTTTTCTATCCTTCAGTCCACCCCTTGCCAATGTATATGGGTCCTGACTGTACATTTTCTAGTCCTATGCAAAATGTTTCCAGTAATAATTCTCTGTTACTTTAAGCTCTCAGAACTATATCAGCACTTTACTTTTTTTTTTTTTTAAAAAAGCATGTGTATAAGAAAATATAATGCTCATAAAGATATTAAATACACAGCCTTGGACCACAGCACTTTCCTCACCCACAGAATAGGAGCACCTCCACAGGTAGCAGCAGCAGCGAAATCTTCCAATGCTGCTCACTTCAGCAGTGTGCCACAACCCTGACCTGGAGAGATCAGCTCTAGGAGTATAAATTTAGTTCAATCTCCATAACCCATTCAGCTTTAGCCTCTTGCTGAGACAACTGATAACATAGCCTATTTATTTATTTATTTATTTATTTAGTTTGTGTGTATTTCTTTAGCATATGCACATCAAGAGCTCTTGGCATGTGTACAGTTAATATCATTAGCAAAGCATACACACTGAACCCATATCCAAATCTAAACGCCACCCAAAACTCTCTCCCTCCCGCTCCCTGTCCGATCATTTCTTCATGGCCTTCCATGATTATATTAGGGGCCCAAAATTAAATATCCCTAGCCCCCTTCCCCTAAAAAATCTGCTAAAATACTCCCTCATTACATCCCACTATCCATTTAATATTTCTGCTAGAAAAAATCTGGGAGAATATAAGTCTTGCAGCGTGGACTATAGCCATCAATCCCAGACCTCTGTTGCAGGTAAGCAAGCTCCAGAGAAAAGTTATCTCCCCAAGATCACACTTGCTTCCAGACACCTCCCATCCAAGCTAGACAATTTAAGTACCTAAGCCAAGTTGCTTAGGGCTTGACAGCTCAAAACAACCCAGCTGTAGTAGTGGGATTTTGTCCGTATATTTTTGGAGAGCAGAGTTGAGATGCACATTTGATACTCTGGGATCTGGACTGAGAGACTACCATGCTACCAACAGATAACAACAACATTCTACTGATGGCCGGAGACTGGGTGCTAACCAGAGCAGAAAGGCCCAATATTTCACTAGCAATCCCTGAGCCATCTCAGTACTTTAATCACAAAATAAAAGGTCAGTATTCTCCTCTACAGTTCTGGGTGCTCAAACAAAACACTATATTTAAGAAGCCGTGAAAGAATAGCATTTTCTTTCCAAATGGCAAAGCTTCTTTCTGACTTCAGGGCTAAAGGTTAAAAATAAAAAACTCGCACAATTCTCAACTAAAAATTTACAACAACGCAAAGATATGCCCCCCCCATTCCTGCTGGATAACTCTTAATGGTCCAAGTTCCCTCTGTTCCATCTCATGAATTGGCTTTTTTATTTCATTAGTAGGCTTTTAGGATTAAAAGTTTTACTGGATCATTTATTCAGTAAAAAAAATGAACGTGCAATGACTAGGACACAGCACCATTCTTGGGATTTAATTATGTGTATTAAAAACTAACACGAGAGCACACATCAGTGTGCCTCAGCTCATTGGATGCCTCAATGACATACCTCAGCGGCTTGAAGAGTTGCATTTGTTAGAGAAGATACATGCGAAGAGTGCATGGTGGCACCTGCTGCTCTGAGATGTTTAAGTTTAAACTATGGATGCGGGGGGGGGGCAGGGAGAAGGGGGAGAGAAAATAAAACAGAATATTTCCTTGATAAAAATGAAATAGCTCTTGACTGGTTATTAAAGACAGACAGACAGACAGAAAGTTTTATATTTTTAGCCCTGGGTATTATTTACAGGATATTACTATTATGATATACTTTTCTATGTCACATCATCGTAGTCTTTGAGCTCTTCGCCAACATTGAAAATGAGGTTAAGTGATATGCCCCATAGCAGAAAGTCAGTGAGAGAGATGGAAATAGAAATCAGATTTATTTTTTATTCCTAGTCCAGTGCCTTATCCACAAGATCATACTTCTTCTCTGATGGAGTGCTCCATGACATATCCTTGTTCAACAGCAATAATCCTTAATTTAATTTTGTTTCAAAAATGTATTATTTGCATGAGTAACAATTTTTTTAAAAATATTAGAAGTAGGTGGACCATACTGCCGACTGACATCTGCCAACATTTTTTGTTTTTAATTGAAGTCAGTGTCGAGTTTCATCAGCAGGGGGTGAGGAAAGAGACCCTTGAAATGGTAACATGCATTTTATTTTTCCCCCATTTACTCAATTAAAAAAAAAGATAAGATAAAAGGATCTGTTAAAAGACTGAGCCAAAGAATATTTGCTTCAAGGCAGATATTTCTTTATGTCATGTTTCAGCCTGAAGCGAAGTTTTACACACAGCTTGTAACTGAAAAACGGTTGTTTATTTTTCCAGTGTTACTTATACAACCATAAGTACAATGCACTGCTGACACCTTAACTACAGCATTGCAAATGAAATAAACCTCATTTTCTTTGTTACGTGAAGTTCTCAGCAATCATTAAAATATTCTTGCCCTCTTTATGTTTGGGAGTGGTCTGTCCATAAGTGTATAATAAACCATGGAAAGGTGCAGCAACGGACCAAATATTCATATTAATGAACGTTCCATGAATATTCAACTGCACATTGACTCTTACCTCAGAGAACTGAGGGAACCAAAATCTGGCCCGATTCCACTGGTCAAGCTTCTATAGCTGTAACAATTTATTTTGTATAATAGTAATCCATAATTACCATTATACTATTTAATACCATTATTTAATACCATTTATTCTGCTGAAACATTAAAGAAATATACTCTTCCAGTAAGCTAGAGAGGACAGAGGGTTAGCTTTTTTTTTTGAAACCCAAAACACACACTACATACATTAAAGTATTTATTTTAGCTTTGGATAAATAACCTATAGTCAACCATCCAATAAAATTAGTGTTAAAATAATATGACCAAGAATAGATGTTTATGCTACCTGCCATACTATGCTCAAAAACAAAACATATCAATTAAGTGCTAATCCCTTCCCCACGCCCAAACCCTATGCTGTGTACATACCATTCAAAAAACACTGCAACTGTTGTTTACCCTCTTACTAAATAGCTTTTATAGTCTGGTTGAGTTTTATTTCTGCCTTTTCCATATTTCAAATCAGAATTCCTTAGTTATGGTGAGTTACTTCAACAGCATTAGAAAATCATGAAAATCATGAAAGCTACAAGAGACAGTTCCAAGTGAAAATTATAAATGTTCTAACCAGGGTTGTTTGACTGGCTTATTTTTGGTCATTTCAGTATTCTTTTTCATTTTTTTAAGGGGGGGAGGAATTCTTTAAAGAACAGTCTTTATGTGGCTGAAATTAGAATGCCATGCTCAATATTCTTTCAAGGCCAGCATGTACTTCCTCATCCAAATCCCCACTTCCTTTGCTAGCTAAACATAACTGCTTCAAATGTGTACATCCTTTAAAAGGTAGAAGGGAGAACCTTTACATGTAATAGCAGGCAGCTGGTAAGCCAATTGGTGCAGGCAGAGTGCACATTTTAATAGCAGCTCTTTAACATTCAGTAGTATGTGGTAATTGAGCACAGAAACAAACTGTCAAGTGAATCAAAGCCCACCCTTTGTTTTTCAGGGCACTTATTTTTTAAGATTTACACTAGAATTAAATTTGAACAAGCATCAACCCCTATGCATTCAGTTAAATTATAACAAAATAGATATGGCTGTGATTTCTTTGGCTAAATTAATGTCAGCTTTTTGTCCTTAAATCAGAGCCAACGGGGAAACAAAAATATGTTTAGCCCAATAATAGTTGTGGTATTCAATCCCTGCACTGTACTCTCTTTATTTTCTGATGACAAAGAGAAACTCCCACTGGCCAGGCCACCTGCACTGATTACTCCTCCATCCACACCCACGAATATGAAATGAAGCCAATGATCATTAACCTAATTTCTTCTAACATAAACCTCAGCTCTTTCTCAGACTGCTACTCAAGAAACTCCCTGAGATAAGGAGAGAGGGGGGAAAATAAACACCAGAAAGAGAGGGGGAAAGCTCATAGCTGGGGCGGGGGGGAGAGAACTAAAAAGGAATCAGTGGCTTGTTTTGTTGTTGTTAAATTTTACAGCTGGCTTATTATAACTTCACAGCACTCAGATAAAGAGATTTTGAAGGCATTATTTTCTCTCTTGATGGCAACCTCTTTCCTCCCTGCTCCTCTCTCCTCCAACCAAGAAGATAAATGCTTGCTTGTTTCTTTATTTCAAAGTTATTTCTGCATACAGATAGTTGGCAAAAAACAAAGATGGGTCTGGACATCAGGAATGTAGGTGTGGTTGTATGTCAGGACCAAAGGGCAGAACAACTGGGTGGGATATTTCCAGTGTAACTACTTCAACATACAGCAGAGAAAATGCATCACACCTTCTGGTCATACACATTCAACTGCTACAACTGGAATCATTTTGGTTCAAGCTGTGTGGGTCTAACTCCCACTGGCATTACATCATCTTCTAATGGATAAGGAGTAGCTTGGGTCCTCAAAAGAAATCTAACACAAATAAATAAAATAACAACACTAGGAATATAATGATCTGTTTAGCACAGATGTGTATACTGAAAAAAATAATGGTGCATACCCTATTATCTGTTGAGTTTGCACACAGACCTAGGTAGACTAATTAAGCAGCATACTCACAAGGACTATGAAAACTGAGAACTTAGCAATTCTCAATACGCATGTGAGCGGCATCATCCGCTGGTGAAAGCAATCTTTATTCTGCAAAGAATTTTAAAATTGTTGTTGTGCTACAATAAAGCAAAAAAGGCTTTAAATATTTTGCATTAAAATTATTGAATGCAAAAGCAAATAAATATTCAAAGGATATAACAAAAGCATGATTATATTACTTTAAAATACATTACAACAAGCTGTTTGTCACCTACCACCCACATACATCAGGACTTCTGTGGAGACCATGAAGCAGGGAACTAACAACTTTGATCACGCAGACATTCCTCATTATTTTAGACCTCAAATCAAGTACCAATAGTCATGGGGAAAGGGTCCTGAGATTTCAGGGGACTGGTGGGGAGGGGATGGAAGCAGACCGCAATTCTGTATCGGATACAGCATCTAATTTAAACAAACATCAGGCTGGTGGTATCCCTCTGCTTCTCAGCCTCTTGTGCTTCACTAAAAATGACAAGCAAATTCTAGGCTCTGCTTTTTTATCAAGCCAACAAAGTCACAGTACTAGCCAGAGAGTGTTGAAGTATTCAGTGCCACAGGTCATCCTAATAGGTACTGAGGGACTCATTGCAACACTACTGTCAGCCGTGATGGTAGGCTCTTTAAGCAGCAGCCTTTGCACATTCACTACCTGGTTAATTTAATACAATACCTGCCTCTTGTTTTGCAAAAATATTATTGGCATATTTCAGAACTGATACTTTTTTGTGGGTGAGCAGCGAACTGACTGAATTCAGTATGTAATGGATGCACCTTTTTATGCTCTGTTAACCCATGTTACAGACTACATCCCCTAAATGATTCCTTTATTTATGCCGCAGTCAGATAAGCTAATTATCAGAGACAGACCCAATTCTAGCTCTGCAAAGTCCAGTGACAGTAGGAAGGATTTATTTTGAAACAACTGGCCAACCATAGTTTTGAAGTCGTCATACAATTTCATCTCTGTAAGTGGTATGTTTAGGGGAGAGCTGTATTATCAAGTTAAGAATTTAGTAGTCATTTTTGTTTAAAGTAAAATGTCTATTAGAATTCATTTTTAAAAATGAATATATTTAAGACCTAGACAGCTGTACAATAGCTAAATATAAATTTAAAACTACTCTGGTAGTACGTATCCATTCAACCCAAGCCTCCACTGCTAAACAATACATGAAAATGCCCCTCAGGTAAGCCAATAAAACCATATTAATAATATAATAATTTTTTAAACAGTGGTTCATTCTACCCACATATTTTAGTTTGCTTTATTATCCATGGGCAAAGAACTCCATTTATTGTTCTCCTCACACCCAATACTGTAACAAAGTTTCTTATTAGCAGTTATGCCACGCTCATATTTTATCAGTAGCAGCAGCTAGCTACTTTCAAAATCCTTAGCCTGTCTTGGCCATTTTTCACCAAACGAATGTCTCTTGCTTGCATGACTTCTCCCTATTTACAGTTTTTGGTTAAAAAGATCATAATACATACAGAAAGGGAAGGGGGAGGAGCCTTGATGTTGATAATTTTTTTACTACTTATGACTAAATGACCTCAACTGAAAGAATGAGAATTAAGCCATTTGTTATTATGAGCTATGGTGCACTTTTAATGGTGTACAATTTAGCTAATAACTGGTTGGGCCAATCTTTAACAAGTCACATATTTCCATTGTCCCGGCACCCCCTGCCTTATGCTTTTACCACATCCTAACAAAAACATGACCAGAACTGGTGAAAACATACGGTTCCAACTAATGGAATCACATACTTTCCCGCAAGTGCAGTAAGTACTACCAGCTGTGACAGTCTTGCTTTGGCAGCAGAACCACTGCGGAACAAGGCCGACACATCTGAAACCAGCTGTACTGAAACCCACAAGCAATATAAGTCCGTCTGCCTTCTCAGGGCTTCTTTGTCTCTGTCTCTGTCTCTGCGCTGTCCTAGAACATGCCAGCCATCTGTTTTGACAGGGCTCAGAGTTTCGGAAGTTTCAAGGGGGAAAAAAGAACTGTTGATTCAGGAAACTGGGTTTCAAGACAATGATAAGGAAGTCTGTCAGTGAAAGTCCATGTCAGGAAATGTAAAGAGACAGTGTATGTATCTACAGGTCTTTTATGTTTGTACCAACCTCTGCAACACAACTTACAGTGTACATAAAGATATATATACATATACACAAACATGTAAAAGATACACACACACACATATGTGAATACGCAGGCTGAGAGTATATTGTCTGTATTTGTTTAATGTTTAGCATATATGTGTTGTGTTGAGGTTTAAAGGTTTTAGCAGCCTCAATCTGAGTGGGTCACACTATCCATAAGTGCCTTCAGACATCCAAAATGAGTGCTAATAAAAAAACGTATACTGCTCCACATAATGCTGCATTCTGTATATGCCATATATTACAGAAAAACTATTTTAGGAAAGGTTGAGATTTAAAACATTTATATTGTGACAATTTCTTGAATTCCTCAGACTGCTAAGCCAGATGCCTTAGTTACCATGAACTGTGCAGGACTCAGAAGGAGTGAAAAATAAAACTAATAAATGTAAAACACTTCCAGAAGTGATCTAAAATAACTTTTCTATATGCAAAAATGCCAAAACATTCAGGTTTTAGACCCATCCATGACTATAGGCAAGTGCTGTATGCCCCACTGGAAAGCTCCCCCTCTGCAAAAGAATAAACTCCTGTTTCCAGCCCTGGAGAGCCATGAGATATAAGCCACAACATTTTTATTACATGAGTCTCCACCTCATGTGCGCACGTGTGTGTATTAATTACACAAACCAAACTAAAGTCAAAATCTTGATAACACTGCATCCCATCGTGATACGCAAAGATACACACAGTGATAATATGTAGTCATATCAAGATGTTCGTCTTCACTTCACAGTGGACACATTATTCACAAGTAGTAAAGTCACAACTGAGTGATTCAGCACATCCCCCAAAATAGTGTCAACACAACACTGATGTGGTACCAGACCATCTTGTATTCTGTATGTGCATATTTTGTATGAGAATTATTACAGGAATGATCTTCAAAGGCTTAAGATTATCAATACTCTGTTGTTCTCCTCTTCCCTCCCCGCACCTGTAGTCAGACTACAGTAGTAAAGGCAGCACTAGCACCCCGAGTCAAATTATACCGACCTCTGACAGAGAGAAAAATTCTAACAACATTTAGAAGCCACTAGAAGTGCCCTAAAATAGCTTTGCCATACTTAATAATGTCATAATTTTAAGAACCATTATCTCTTTACTCTTCTGGCCTAGAAGTAAGTGCTGGGCATCCCACTAGAAAGCTTTTCAAAAGGTATGAACCTCCCATGTTTATCTCCACAGGAACGTGAGAAACCAAATCTTAAACCTGTCACTGGTGCACCACTGAATATTATCTATCCTGTACAGTAGCCCTGAGGTTACTCTAAGGATTAGTCTACACTGCAATAAAACATCTGCAGCTGGCCCATGTCAGCTGTCTCAGGATTGCAGGACTTGGGCCGTGAAGCTATAAAATTGCAGCGTAGACGTTAGGATTTGGGCTGCAGCCTGGGCTCTGGGGCTCTTCCATCTCATGGGGTCCCACAGCCCAGGTTCTAGCCCAAGCCCAATTGTCTAGGTTACACCACAGGCCAAACCGTATCTCAGCTCTTCCCAAGATTGGCAGGTTGTGGGGAGTGAATAAGGATTGCAGACATTCATCTTCATCCTTTCCCTCCCCCTCATAGCAGTTCTGGCACACCTGACTATTCACCCCTAAATATCTACATATGTAAACTGTTCTTTTTGTGAGTAACATGCAATAAAAAGTATAATTATAAAATGGATAGACAGTCTTCCAGGGATAGTATATAGTACCCAGCATGAAGAGCGTACCATGAGCATTACAGTCCTTAATGTGATTTTTGCTAAGAACATACTAAAAGAAAATTATGAACTAGAGCCCTATGTACTTGTATTAACTATAAGACAGATGGCCATTTTCTTTTAGAATTTACTATATTATCTAGAATAATGATCTAATAAAACATAATTCATAACACAATGAAAAATAATACTAAATTACATTGTCCATTTCTGCCTTACCAAAGTTGCAACTGAAGAAAAAAAATACAGATCCATCAACTTTGGGTCATCAGAAAGAGTTGGGAAAAGGTCAAACAATAGCTGTCCAGTTGGGAAGAGGTCCAAACAGCTGATTAACATGAAAGGCATGTCTTTTTTTACACTCTGTCCTTTGTCACCTAATTTATAAGGACATAGATGGTTACAAATTCCATTCCAAGAGTGATTTATTCAGCAGAACTTGAATAATCATACCAACCATACCAACCCCAATGTGATTTTTTAAAATGGGCACCACTTCACCAGAATCAATATTCAGTACAGCAATTACTATACCATTGGTTCTGTAATTACACACTAATATTTATCATTAGAATTAGCTGACTAGAGCAAAAACCTGCTCATGAAAGTTCACTGAATTAGAAATTAGGTGTCCGTTTGGCCTGTTCATATCCTCTTATTATTCACTGTTCACAATCACTGACAATTTTTTCATTCAAATATTCCCAGACATCAATATAGCAGAGACAAATTGCTGAGATTAGTATAACCCGGAAATTAAATTTGTTTCACGTTTTTGGAAGCCGTGGTTTATAAATTAGGCCATCCAATCAGGAAACAGAAACAATGCCATTTGAATTAGGCAACCAATCACAAAGTTCACACAGGGACTTCCAATCATGGAATTCTTCTGAATATTAAAACTAGAACACATTTTTCAAATCACAATCTGTTTATGGAATATTTGTGAACACAAAAGTGCTAAATTAATTGAATGAACGGTTTGGACTGAATAGGTCGCCCAACCTAACTGATCATTTAGTAGCGGCCACACAAACCCTGCCATATTTGGTAATTAACTAAATATTTGCTAATAGATATTCAAGTTATTTCCTATGGGAAGTATAATGGAATATTGCAGATGGAGAGAGAGTCATAAGTGAAACAACACATTTTTTTTCATGGATCTTAGCATGGCAATAACATTTACTGCTGCTATCAGGGGCAGATGTAACCAGTAATGCTGGAACACTTTTAATAGTGGGAGTGCTGAAAGCCAGACCCTTTATCCATGTCTGCATTCCCCACCCCAACCCCAGAGCTAGGGCCGGGAGCAGGGCCATGTCTCCGGGGCGGGGGGAGGGGAACCTGGACAGGTGTAAAGGAGCCAAGGCTGGGGCCACAGCTGTGGGTGGGCGCAGGGATCCCAGGCCAGCAGCCCAGACCCTGGGCGCGGGGCCAAGAGTCCACGTGCAGGGCCAGGAGCAGAGCCCCGGGAGCAGGGCTGGCAGCCGGGATCCCGTGTGGGGGACTAGAAGTGGAGCCCCAGCTGCCGGGCTGGGAGCCCACGTGTGGGACCGGGAGCAGAGGTCAGATGTGCAGCTGGGACCCCTTATGTGGGGCCTGGAGCGGAACACCGCGTGAAACCTGGGACTGCTGCAGCACTCCCTGCACCCCTAGTTCCCACGCCTATGGATGTAAGAGCAGCTCTTCTGATCCTAACATGGTTGAGAACACCATTCCATCCCAACTTCCCAGATAATTATTTAGGTGCAACTGAAGTTCCTTTGGGAACAGGGATTCTCCATCCCAGACAGCAGGATCGGCGGACGAAGGAAAAAATGCTTTGAGACTAGGGGTTGCTTCCCCAACTCTCCCAGGCCATAAGAACTGCATAGAAGCCTGCTGCTCTGGGTGTGTGACCAAGGAGGAGAGAGAACAGAAAGGGGAGCTCTTTATTAACTCTTGTGGGATCATATACAGTAGCTGTCACAATGGAACCATGATGCTAACACAAAATTAGTTTCACATTCGCATAATATTATTTATTTTTATATCACACCTTTCATGTAAAAGAATCCCAGCGGGGACAGATTTTGTTCTCAAATAGATGTGTACAAGTTCCGCATATTTCAATGGGACTTCTGTGAGTTTATCTGCGCACACACATTAGCCTTAAACATACATGCAGGAAGGAGTTGCTTCATCCATCACCTGCCACGAGTGGCAGCTGCTGTCCAGAATGAGAGGTGGTCCTAGTTTCCACAGAAGCCTCAGCACATTGATATTTTTAAAGTGACACAGGCTCAGAAAACATCTCCCCACTCCCCAACACACACCAACTTTACCCCCTCCTGATACACACCGAACACAGAAGCGCGTTCAGCTCAGAAATCTTCCTACTTAACTGCTCAAATAAATTTGTTAGTCTCTAAGGTGCCACAAGTACTCTTTTTCTTCTTACTTAACTGGTGGCTCTTGAAACATCAGAATCAGGAGGCAACATGTGGATGTGAGCTGGGACAGCTCATCAAAAGAAAAACACTCTGCTCTTTGCCTCTTCCCTGTTTTGCAGAGACTCCAGGGCTGGAAGTTACAGAAAGCAAGTGTACACTGTCTTATATGCTATATCCATGGGGCTCATCTCACCAAAGCTGGTATTCCCTACTCTGTGCATCCTTCCTTTGCTGTTAACAGTTCATGTGTTGTGTGGCCAGAAATCTCCTGGGGACAGCCAAGTGTACTCTGTCCAGGGCTCCAGAAGCAGCAGGAGATACTACATCCTACTGTACATGAGCCAAACTACACAGCTGTGACATTTTATTAAGCTTAGTCTCATTAATCCCTATGACCAGACACTCCCACACACCACCCTACTGAATTGCAGTCACTTCTGGACTAAAGTGTAGCACGTATTTCAACAGTACATGACAACACTACACAAAATCTTAAGAGGGAGAATGAAGAACAGCAGCATATATAACTGAAATTACAGGAAACTGTAGGGAGGCAGAGTGCAACTACTTAAATGGAAAGAAGTCTAAGAGCAGCTAATAACTTTGTCCTTACCAAACAATGCCCCGTTTTGTTTTAATTACAGTAATCCTCTTAATAGAAGTTACTTTTAAGATTTATTTAACAAAAAATGGTCACAAGGAAAGCATCTTATTTTGGGTTTCTGGTTTTGGTGGTTTATTGATTTCATTTTCAGATTTTTTTCAGAAATTTTTGAGTTTTATATAGCTGTCCAAAAATAAGGGTTTTTCAGGGCTTTCTCTATCAGTAGGGTCTACTCAGACCAATTAATGTGCAGCATGTTAGTGTGCTTTGGAAATCGCATCCCTTTAGTCCACACTACCTTAGCATAGAGAAGCCCTTAGACAGAGATAACCCTTTCTGGTGTTTTTATGGTGTTTTTGGATAAAAAACGGATTTATTTTCTCTCTCTTTTTTTGTACCCAGGTGTTTTATCAGTTAAAATCTAAAATCAGATGTTCTGATCTTATCCAAAATATCACTCCAACAATACCTTATACCCCATAGTAAAATCTTGGGCCTTCAGTATTGATGTACAGGTTCAACTAGCAAACATTGATACACCACTTTACACAGTACCTGGGGATTTCCTTTAATGTTTCACACAAATACTGATCTCTCTCAACCTTGCTTAGCTTATAAAAAACATTAGAATGGCCATACTTTAAAAATACCAATGGCCAGCCTAATCTAGTATTCTGTCACTTACAGTGGCCAACAAAACTCTCTGAACTAATAAACAAAACCCCAGGAAGTAGGTTACATAAGGAATTAGAGCTGAGCAAAATTTGGAATTTCCATCCTGTGAAATTCAAACAAATTGAACCTTTGACTTCTTTCTGAAATAGGTCAAAAAGTTGCAACATCAAAATTTTCTGTGGAATGGAAATTCCACACAATTTCAAATAGGAAATGTCATTATCTTTTGTGTTGACATTTTTGATCAAAATAAACCTTTCAACATTCCTGAAATGCAAATGTTTCATTTTGCTTTGTGGGACCACATTGCAACATTAAACCGCATTTCCCTATTGCTTTATGAGACTACTCATTACAGCCTCATTTTCTCCAATATGCCAGGATCCCTGTCTGGACTACAAAAAGAAAAGAAGTACTTGTGGCATTTATTTGAGCATAAGCTTTTGTGAGCTCAAATAAATTTGTTAGTCTCTAAGGTGCCACAAGTACTCCTTTTCTTTTTGCGAATACAGACTAACACGGCTGCTACTTTGAAACCTGTCTGGACTACATCTTCCATAATGGTCCCAGAATAATGTGACTACCATGATGCTCCACCCATAAGAAATTCATTAAGAGGTATTGACCCCAGAGAGAATGGGGGCTGGAACTACAACTTCCATAAAGCAATGTGCCATAAGTAAATGCAATGTAATGGGTGTTTTTTTTTTTAAAAAAACTGATACAAAATGAATCATTTCAGGTCAGTTCACTGATATACTCTAGTTCAATGATACACTCTAGTTCAGGATGAACTGTCCTTTCACTTTGATTTTTCCCAATAAGAAAATCAAAAAACTTTTCTACAAAAATCAAACATTTCCAGAAAATGCATTTTTTGTTGAAAAAATCATTCTAAAGGAAAATTCCCAACCAGCTCTAGTAAGCATTATAATCCCAACATTACAGTTAGGAAAACAGATACAAAAGTCAAATGACTTGCCCACACGGCAGTAAGAGCCAGGATTAGAAATTAAGAGCTTTTTGTTCATGCTTGTCCTTGCTGCTTAAGGAATTGTATCAATAGTATTGTTAAGCCCTTATGAAATTCTATCCTCTATAATCTTTTTGTGCTTAGTTAGCAAATTTTATTACATTGTTATTCATTCCCTCTTCGAGCTCATTAATGAATATATTAAACACTACAAGTCCTATCACTGATAGCCAAACCTGAGAATTGGTTATTTATCCCATGCTTATTTCTTAACTAGGTTTTAATCTATGACAGGACTTCACCTCTAGCTCCAGGGTTACTAAGTTTCTTTAATAGCCCCTTCGGAAGGACTTTGTCAAAAAACTTGTGGAATCCAAAAATAAAGCAGTTATCCTTAGTCCATTATTTGTTCACTCTTTCAATGAATTCTAACAGGTTATAAAAGCCACACTAGTTTGTCCCTATCACATTACACTCCTTTTAGAAGCTTTAACATTCTACTTTTAATAATTTTCTCACTGAGTTCTCTTGATACAAAAATAATATTCACCAGTCATTATCTTTAGGATTCACCTTTAAATGTAAGGGTAAGGTGTTTGACCATCCTCCTGTAAAACTGGCTGATTTTATTGAGATCTTTAACACTGGTATTGTGGTTAGTAGCTCAACACTGTTGGATTGTAATTCATTCAAAACTCTCAAGTGAGTGCCATCCAATCCTGGCGATTTATTGCAATTTAATTTTTTCTGATACCTCTATGAGCTCCAACAACATCTCATTCTGACATAAGCTGTATAATGGCGACAACAATGGAAATATTTTCTCGAAAAGTTTCACTAGCCCAGTAATATCCACAATTTAATTACATGCAGTCTCTATAAACAGTTATGCTGGAGTTAACTAGTATTTAGTACCACTTGATAAAAAACTATTACCAATGTGGTTTACGTAAATTAAATAAAGGATATTCCATATGGAAACCATATTTTAGCAGCAACCAATGTTTCATAATGAACACACTGACTTGCTCTCTCTGGGGTAGGCCTTCTCTTGCCTCTCACTGGCTGCACTATTCCTGTGATTTGTCTGCTAATATACTTAGCTCATGAAACCCAAGTAATTTGAATATTCTCACTGTAGTTAAAAAGGGATTAATTTCATCCCATGTTGTACTGGTAACAAGATAATTGGCCTCTTAGAAAAGTAGTACAATAAATTGCTCTCATCTATAAAAGTTATTCCAAATATAGGGTGACAACAATAATTCATGGCTTGATCATCATTGTTTGTGTAAGTTATTAATGCCTTTTGTCTGTTTTCTTTATGATGTTTAAGTCCCTTTGCTTTGATCTCTGTCATGTAAAATTAATTAACCAACATGCCACAAAGATTCATCCTCTAAGTAGTTTAATATTTTATAAAACCTTTGAGTAATATTAAGTGTTGTTCTGTTTTAATAACTATGGTATCTTTGGGTATGTGTACACTGAAATGTAAACCCAAGGTTCAAACTCCAGCTCAAGCCTGAGATAGAGGATCCAAGCCTGAGTCAAGCTGGGACTCAAGGTTCAAGCCCTTGCTCTGAAGTATACACACACAGACCCCACTGGACTTGTGCTCTTATAATCTGCCAAAAGATACCACAATACCATAGGCCAACTTTCTTTGTCCTCTGTCCAAGTTTTCCTACACTGCACCAGGGACAAAGGGCTAGAACAGCCACATTTTGGGAGGGCGCTAGGACATCTGGAATATGGGTGGCTGGACTCAGGCCTGCATAATGCAGTGTAGACACTGAAGCCCCAGGTTGAGACCTAGGGTTCAACAATTCCTAACCCGGGCTTACAAATGAGTGTAAATGCTCAAGCCTAGGTTAACAAACCAAGGACCTGCTAACTTGAGTTCTATCCTCTCTGGCCTTATGTTGTACTATAAACATATCCGTTATGTCTATATTTTACTAGAATTGATATAAGGTGCAAGTTAAGCAAAAATCACTTAGGATTATGTACCAAGAATCTGAATGAATGTTATATCACTTTCCTGTAAATTTTAAGATTACAAACTTAATAAAAACTTAATTAGATGTCCTAATAGGTCAAGGCAATAGAGATAATTTTGCTAACAGGACTTAAAAAGATTCAGCATGAAATCCTGGCCCCTTTGAAATCAACCAGAGTTTTGCCATTGCCTTCAATGGAGGCCAAGAGTTAACTCTCAGTTATGTATTAAATACACTCTAACAGGGGAAAAAAGGCTACTTCTGAAGAGAACACAAAAGAAACTACTGCAACAATAGTGGATTTCCCCTCCTTCTGCTATTCTTTATTGAAAGATTTAAGAGACAGGGTCAAAGCTTGAAAACTTTTACCAGATGCCTACTAGCCAGGGGATTGTGTCTAGTACCAGAGATTAAAAGATGGTAGAAAGGCAGTACCCTCATTGCAGGTCCCAAGGGAAGTGCTCAGATGAGAAGTCTGCCTGAGCGATTTCATAGAAAATAACTTTTTAACAGAATTTTAAAGCAATCTTACTAAATTTATAATTATGTCCCTGTGACAGAATTCTAGAGAATGGTTCAAAAACATTCTGGATCCTCTAGAAAATATCTCATTCTCTATTAAATTTAATAAGTTTTCAGAGTAATTTTTCAAGAGTCCTATTGGTTAAACCGCTATTAAGTTCCATAGGATATTTTCATCAGGACTAGCATGCCAAACTCCCATGTTCCTTGATACCAATAGGAATCATCATACCAGATATTTCCTACCAGAGTGTGGTCTCTGCACCCTGCATTAATGTCCAGATTCCTACAAATTTGACAAATCTGTAGCACTCCCTCACCCTGGTAGGAGCAAGAAGCAGGTCTTTTGATGCAGATCATCAGCTAATGTCAATTGCCATATTTCTATTGACTTCAGTGGAGCTATGTTGCATGCAGTGTTGCTATAGCCATGTTGGCCCCACAATATTAGAGAGACAAGGGGATGAGGTATATCTTTTATTGGCCAAACGTCTGTCGGTGAGAGAGACAAGCTTTCGAGCTTGCACAGAACTCTTCTTCAATGGAACTGTGACAATTATATCAGCTAAAGATCTGCCCCTCCCGCTTTAGTCTACTGCTTAAGGTAAACTTCCAAACATCTGGTGAATTTCAGTGCTTCTCAGAACTCAGTAGTGAAACTCATCAATCATTGCCAGTTAGACTATTTCTATCAGCTCTGATCCACTCCATAGATAAAGTTTCCTACTCGCTGCTGGCGAGTGCATATTTCAGCCTTTGGAGAGAGATGGGAGCAAGTGGCCTGAAAACAGGGCACAGAGCCAGAAACTCCTACCTTCTAATTTCAACTTCTGTGGTTTCTGGGAAGCCAAGATTGCTTTCTGACTCAGTTTTCACCCTCTCTGAAAATGGCGATATTAACTTACCTGCTCTCAGAGTGGCTGAGAGGATTAATTGCCATAGTCCTAATGTTTGCAGAATTGCTGATGTTAAAAATCGCTATACAAGTGCTTAAATCAAAGTAATTTTCAATGTGAAGCTAGTATCTAAATATATATCTTCAACCCAGATCAGAGAACTGTAACGGAAAAAGGGTAGATGTGATATTTATATTTGGACAAGAAACACAGCTTCAGAAAGGACAATCTTTGTCAAAAATAAAAGGAGGACTTGTGGCACCTTAGAGACTAACAAATTTATTTGAGCATAAGCTTTCGTGAGCTATAACTCACTTCATCAGATGCATCTGATGAAGTGAGCTGTAGCTCACAAAAGCTTATGCTCAAATAATTTGTTAGTCTCTAAGGTGCCACAAGTCCTCCTTTTCTTTTTGCAGATACACAATAACATGGGCTGCTACTCTGAAACCAATCTTTGTCAAGAAATTGAAAAGAGTGGTTCCACTTGCCAACCAGTGTAATTTCAGATAGCAATTCTACCCTTTACTCATAAAAGTAATCAGAAAGGTAGTTCCATTGTAATCCAGCGTACCAGACTGGGATAGTCTTGTCATGTTGTCCAAATCATTCACACTTTTTTTGCAAAGCTTAGAAAACTACACCAGACTTTTAAAAAGAAACCTAAGAACCCAAATTCAGACCACCTTTGCTTAGTCAGCAAAGTATTCGTGTTTTTCTCACATGCATCACCAAATCAATAGGAACAGTTTTCCAGGAGCAAGCAGTTTGTCTGTTCCCCAACTCTGCAGCTGCAGGATGTACAAGGCTCTATACTAGGTCCTGCTCCTAATTCCGCTATATTAACATTTTACCACAGTCTGCTGAGAAGACGAGTTCCACCTACATTCTGGAAAAGTAGGCTGTTTTTGTTTCTAAATTTTACCATGAGGTAAACTAGTTAGGTCAATTCCAAGCAGGGGAATAGGGCTGCCCTCAGTGAGGGTACCTCACAGTTAAACAAAAGTGCCTTGTCTTTACTTCAGGATAGCTCACATACAGTAGTCACCCCAAGGTTAAAAAAAAAATCCTTTTTTAGCAGTGAAGGCAAAACCTAAGTTGACTATCTCCATAATAGCTGAGCATCAAAAGAAGCAGGTCCCACCAAGCTACAAATTTTAATCACAAGGTAACCAAGGCAAAGGATGTGTTGTAACATAACACCTCTGGCTCACTTGTTTTTGTAGTGTTCCCAGGTCCAAATGCCAAGGCTTTAGCATGATTCAGGAACATGGTCACAGTATCATCAACTGTACAAAATGGAACAAGAGGTCTCTTATATGGCTGTAACTGTACCATAGAGGAGTCCCTGGCAAACTGGAAAACATTTTTTTCCATTGATTCTGGATGTAATTCCTTACCAAGTGTTTAATTTCATCCTAGATCTCCAGGCCTCTTAGGGCCATGAAGAGTGTGCCATCCCAATAACATAAAGGAAGCTTTGTGTAAATATCTAAAGCACTTCTTAGTATGAAAATGATGCAGTGGAGATTAAAATGGAAAGAACACCCTCTTCCCCCAAAATCCTGACAATTCAAGACAAAGAATTTATTCTTTGGGGTAGTATTACAAGGAGACCTCAGAAACATTTTCAGTGAATGGGAAAACTAATGAAAATAACTATATTATAACAACAAATGTTTCAATTCTAGAGCACCTTTCATTAAAGGTTTGCAAAGACCTTAAACTAGAGACTGTCATTCCCAGTTTACAGATGTAGAATTAAGGCACAGGGGGTGGAATCCTGACCCCACTGAAGCCAAGGGCAAAACTTCCAGGAAGTTAAGTTGCATGGCCTTGGGCAAGTCAAAATTCAATGACACAGAACAGCAAGGAACAGAACCCAGGATTTATAACTCTAATGGTCCTTTCTCTAATCACTAAACTAAGCTCCCTCTCAGACAAAGCTGGTATCATGTCAGGCAAATAGTGCAGAATGAGCACTGTTAAAATACTAAGGTTTTAACCTCTGACTGTAACTAGTACTGGGTGAATGGTTTGGATACACCTCTAGAAGTGGCAATCTGAATCCAAGCTAACCTTCTCTGAAACTCTTTGGTAGACAAATTAGTCTGGAAAGCCTACAAGAATGCATCCGATGAAGTGAGCTGTAGCTCACGAAAGCTTATGCTCAAATAAATTTGTTAGTCTCTAAGGTGCCACAAGTACTCCTTTTCTTTTTGCGAATACAGACTAACACGGCTGCTTCTTTGAAACCTACAAGAATAGACTCTCATGAGATTTCTAATTTCTCATCTCAGGTAGGGCTGAAAATATCATAAATGCTTCGGTCTAAGTTTGTTGAAGCTCTTGCTTCTTCTACTAGCTCAGAAATGTTGGGATGTCAAAGGCTCATGTACACACAAGACAGCTAAGCAAACATGCTCCAAAAATATTTGGGTTCAGATAGAGTTTCAGGTCAGCTCCTAGTTTATTTGAATTGATTCTACTCTTTAGGGCAGGGACAGTCTTTTTGTTCTGTGTTTTGTACAACACCTAGCAAGATACTCCTGGTCCATAACAATAATACAACCTGTTGACAGCACATACAGACAAGACATCTTATGCTTCCTTATTTTAGGGTTACAGTTTTTTCCTGAAATTTTTCAAATTCAGAAATGTTCATGGGAAAATGTTTTGCACAGATCTAATTATAATGGAAATGCTGAGAGATCTCTAATTACAACATTATTGTCAGAATATGCTACTACTGGAACAAGATTTGATTACGTTCATATTTTTCTAACTTTACATTTCAATGTTCTGTTACTAATTACAAATGTCAAAAACAGAACAAAAGCTCACTTGCTTGGCTTGTTGACTTCTGCACACATGTCAAACACACAAACCATTAATGATTTCAAGGTTCCAGAAATGATAGCAATCTCTAAACAGCATTGTTGATTATTGTATTATTCCTTTTCAGATTAGTATCTTTCTATATTGAAAATACTGCTCAATTCAATTTTTTAATTCACAATACATATCAAATAAATAATTTTACACTTTATGAAAGTGTAAATGAAAGTCTCATAAAGCTATCTGGGTTCTATATTTAAAATAAAAACAAACAAGCAAACAAAAAACAAACTTACTAAGCCTTAAATTAAAGCAAACATGAGCCAGTTTAGCTTGATGAGGTACAATTCAGCAATCATTAGAAACACAAACTTAGCATGCACACTAACTAGAGGTAGTTAAAAAACAGCAAGCCAGTGCCATGCTCCTCTGAGATAGAGAATGAAAACCTCTGCTCTTCTCTGTCCTCTTTATGTAAAGATATCTTTTCTGGGTGAGAAAAACAATAGCAAGGTAACAATGAATAACCAGCTGTCTGTAAAGAACAAGAGAAAGATGTGATTTCTACAACTAAGTGTAAGATACAGAATAGAAGGTGCATAAACATTTACTCAACACAATAAATAGCCTGTGTATCAATTACTGTAATCTTGGGGATAGCCATGTGTAGTGTCCCCACCCCCCCTTTTTTTTGTTGTTGTTACCGTGTGAAAGGCCCTCCCAAACAACAAGGAACACCAACCACACACAAAGTGACATCAAATGCACAATTTAACAAAGTGAAAAAACAGAGGAAAATCCTTTTTCATTTCTAGTAATCTAAAATGTAACTTTTAATAATAGCAGGAAAATCATTTTCAGACAAAAATGTGAATGATGTGGACAGAGCAGCAAAATGAGGACAGACTCATGCATGGAATTAAGTGAGAAACCACAACTTTTATTAAATTTGAACATAAGGCAGGGGTGCCCCCCCCACTCATTACCCATACTCTCCTATGTCAGGCATTTAATTGGTTCTAGTATGGCAGTTACAGGGCTCCTTACCATATAACCTGTAACTGGTGCCAGGGCTACTTACCATATAATCCATAATAACGCCTCAATTTACCTGCCACAACTCAGCTCTCCTGAGCCCTAGCACCCTCTCTGCTCCACGACTGGGACAGAGGGTGCAGCAGGATGGGGACCTCAGCCCACAAGGTCTGACCTGGGCCCATAAGCGCTACAAGGTCTCACCCTATTGCCCAAAACCAAGGCCCACCATGAACACCCCAGTTCATTTTATTCTCTTAACCACACTGGAAACGGGCCGCAAGTTGTGACAAATAAACAACTCCACCCCAGTTCCTCAGTTAGGCACTAAGCACATTCCTACTTAACCCGCTGGGACTTGCAGGTGGCTGCAAGGAAGGCAAAAAACACTCTGGTCCTCTGCCAAAGGAGGGAGAAAAAAATACTTCCTGAGGAAGCACGAGGGAGAAAATATTACTTCCTGAGCCCCTAAACAGGCAATTTGCGAGACCCACAGCATCTGCCAGGTTGGGTTCCCGTTCCTAGTTAGAGTAGGTAGGGTGAGTTGCTGGAAAGGAGCCGAAATACGCTCCAAATGGCATCTGCGCTGAGCTAAATCCTTGGAGCTGCGGAATGCTGGCCAGTGAACCCTGCAGCTGGCCTATAGGTGCCAGAGACTCCCGGGAAGGAGTATCTCCCTCCCTTACCACTAGGTTTGTCCTGTGTCACCCATCAATTTCTCCTGCCCATTGATGCAGATGGGTGGCCTTTTTATGTACACAGTACCTCATTAAATTACTCTACACAATAGTAAAAAAGACCAATTCTTAAAGATACATAGGAACTAGCAATTACTAAGGGAAACTAATTTTATGCAAACATACTGAAAGACATGTGGGGTATTTAAAGCTGGTACCTGGATTGTTCTTCCAGTAAATTTAAACGTTTTTAAGGCAATTTGTGAAACTGTGACCATACTGTGCATGAATAATACCCTTAGAATTATTTCACTTCTGTTATAGGATCTAATTCTGCCAGTGTTCCTACTGGCTCACACAGAAATCTTGCAAGCAGACAGTTGACATTTCCCCACCCAATTTTGGCTCCTCCCTACAACACATGAAGACACTCAGCTTTATAAGCTCCTTGCCATGCAAGACATAGAACTCAGGACAAAGTCTAGAGGACATTTAATATGGTCGACATATGCCTCTCAGCAAGGCAATGGGAAATGAACACTCACTCTCACACAAATTATGCTCATGATGGGAATAATTTATAAGCAGTAGGAGCATTTGTAGTCAAAATATTGGTACATGTTAGTGATGCCTTTGCTGTGTTAATGCACATAGGTTTTGGAATTCTTTACACCGTAGGCAAGAAGTGGGTACATAATTTTACAGATAACCAGATTACTGTAAATTGTACCAATACTATGAAAATATTTTCAACCATTTTGAAACAACTTCGGGTTTTTTCCTCAGAATTTTGAAAAAATATTCTTCAGATACCCCAAACTGTAACATTTTAAACGATGTAATTAGTCTTATAACAGCAACACATAATGCAGAAGAAGAAATCTAACAGTAATTAACAACTTAATCACCTCTTCTTTTCAATAAACAGATTGAAAGAGATACTTGTTTTTTTGGTTTGTCTGGGTTTTTTAACCTCTTTTTAGGAAAAGCATATACTCACTTTGAGGGGGTGGTTTTATAATCGGAACAGAATAAAGTCAGCTGTTGATGAATTACTCTTTGGACAGATCAAGAACCGTGACTCAGATCATCCTCCTCTGTAGATAAGCCTGCCGGAAGACCTTATGGAGGTTTCCCCTCTGCAGACATTCCCTCCACTATCATCTCCTCAGTGGAAGGGCAGGTTTTCATCCTCATGGAAATGTGAGGGGGCCCTTAGCATTGACAGTGCATTTTCCTCCCTACCAGCAGCTGGCTCTTTTGCAGCCATGTTCCTGGGAACTTCTCCAGACAGAAAGTACTCTGGGACCCACAGGACTGGAGAAGGGATTACATTCCACCACACCAGTTCTTATCCTCTCTACCCACAGCTGACCTACTCCCCACCACTACTCCTAGCATGGAAACAGGCCCTTACGGGGAGGACCCCACAGGAGAATATAGATAAAGATGGTGCTGTGGAAAGCTGAGCCCTAATTCTCTGTGAAAGATTAGGGGTGGAGGAGTTATTCTGTTTGGGGATCTGGCTCTCTGTGGCTAACAGAAGTAAAATATACCTTGGTATACTCAGCACCATTTAAGTTTCAAACAAGATTTTCTCTCTTTTCTAAGCAGAATAATATTCCTTCCTTTGTTTAGACACAAATATAAAAATCTCCAAAACTCACCCATATCTGCCTATTATTGAAAAAAGTATGTATTCTCTTACCATAAGCAAATACTAAAAGTAGCCATTACTAAGCAACATTTATCATTCAGTTTAAAACCTGCTCATCAAAGTTAAGATTTATCATAATGCTTCATAAGATAAGATAAACATTTACCTTACGTTTATAGCACTGTTTTTACAGGTTGTTAGAAGAAGAGCACTGATTACTTTTGGGAATATTAGATATTAGCATAGCTGTTTAACTTCTCTGGTCTGCTTCTATGATTGTTTTTAATACAAAAGTGTAGGAACACAAAGAAAGAAAAGTAGAATTACCTAAATGCAGGCGACGCACCAAAATAGTAAGTACGAGACAACAGACAAAGGACTTGACTTTCGAAGAGGACTGGTGATTTTGGGTGCACTTTAAAAGAGGACGATATTTAGAGCGTGAATACATAGCACTATCTGAAAATCAGGCCCCTTTAAGACTGAAATTGGGCACCAAAAACCAACTAGTCAGTCTTGAAAATTTAGGCAACAGTTCAACAAGGTCAAACAAATAGTTTTCCTTTTTATTAAATGTATGGATTCTGAGCCAAGGTATAGCCACAATTTACTTTTGTCCTAACTTAAGTGGATGTTTTTCCTCAGGAAAAAATGGAGTAAAAGACTCAGTGGAAACCTCAGGATTTGGTCCAGTTTTCAACTTGGTTGTCAACACTCTGATGTAGGGTTTCAGACCCAAGCACTCTGATATCGTGCTAAAGCATGTGAAGCTGAAAATGAAAATGACATATCTATTATCTTTGACTAGGCACTGAAATGCCTGGAGTAATAAAACAGCACAATTGATCAAAAATAAATTAGATTTTTTAAATTATTTCATATTTAATAATCTCTGAAGTTATTAATAATTAAATGTGGTAAGAAAATATTTAAAATATGCATACAATATTAAATTTGGCATTTCTTTGAGTATTTTGTCTGAGTGAGGGAGAACTGAACAACAGAGTCAGTTAATACCTGAGGACCTTTTGACAATATTTGTCAAAGTGCGTAATGGCAATAGGAGTAAGGACTTCTGGCAATCAATAGCAATAGAAATGGTTGATTATTTCTTCTAGATTTTGTAAAATGTTGCCTAAAAAGCTTATAAGTCTCATCACTTTAAAAACAAAAACAACCTCTCAGACTTCCAAAAGCAGGAAGTGACATGAATGAAATCAATTACTCTTCTAGACACAATCCTTTTAAAAGTCTCACCCTATGGCAAATTTCTAAGAAGTTCTGAGCATTTCCATCTCCCACTGAAGTCAATGGAGATTTAAGCTAGTGCTCAGCAAATTTCAGAATTTAACCTGACACAATTAGGGACAATATCACAGTACTATGTGAAGGCTATGCTGAGCTCAACTACCGAAGGACAAAAAAAGGTAAGGATCAAATTGTATTTTCCATTTACTCTGGCACAACAGAGCAGAATTTGTTCAAAAGCACACAAATGTTATCTATATTTAAATATGGTTTAGCAACAGAAAATGAGATATTGTCTTTTTTTAACTTGGTAATTGGTGCACACTGCAGTAATATCCCAAAGGCCCCGTTAAAAATCGAGGTCCTATTGTGGCAAACACTGTACGAACACATAGGAAGACACAGCCCCTGCTCCAGGCTTACAATTGGAAAAGACAAAATGCCAGCAAAGGGCTGGGGAAAGGTTTACAACATACAAGCAAAGTGGGCAGGGCCACTGTTGGCAAATGTTAGTTCCATTGTTTTATATTATATATTAAAAATATTGGGGGTCAGGGGAGAGAGGAGGACAGGACAGCACAGGAGCATGGGAATAGGAAGAAAGGAACAAGAGGACAGAAGAGGTCGGGGTAAGCAACACAGACAGTTGGGAGAGAAAAGAGGCTATGGGAAGACAAGAGGGAGGGATGGAGAGAATGCTGAAAGGCAGGGAGAATGAGGCCAGCTGCAGAAGGACTCTGATTAAGAGGATAGAGAGCAGCTGTCAGTCAGTCATCAGCAGAAAGGTAAGAAAGAATCTGCATAGATCAAAATGAAAAAAGTGAAAGTCTCCTATAGGGGACGGGAGTAAAGATCTGGCTCCATCCTCAGGATCATTTCTCTTCCTGCCCCAGTGCACTTGGCTACGAGAGGCAAGGGCTGTTTGGGGACTGTTTCCTTTGGAGCATCAGCCCTTCCAGAGGTAATGCCCCTTTTCTGGGACATCATATCCTGCCCTTCTCCTGCAACCAAGAAGATGTTCACTTAAGCACTTACTACATACATGTTCATATGGAAGAAACACCTTTACATTCCAAAGTCAAGGTCCTTATATGGACCTGAAGTATTAGAATGGTTGCTTATCCACATCCTATCAAAATATATTATATTTAACAAGGGTTAAAAGGTTTGCATTATTACAGAATATAACAACACTATAGTTATTCCTTTTCCTACTAATCTAAGGATTAGGATCAGCTGTCAAAGTGAAACAGTCACTGAAAACAACTGGATTGCAATAGCTCATCACAGCATAATTAGTAACAATTTTTCTAAAAATGTATAGTAACGGTTAATATGAATCTATCAACTAAACTGTATTAATGATGTTATTTGTCAACTGTCCAAGTATTTCTGGAAGCCCAAAGATGAGCCGAGACCTACCTTCTTATTTGCTGAAACCAAACAAGTGATCCTTTAGCGTGTATTTCTAAGGGGCTCAATTCAGCAATCCTCTGCACACTGAACTCCCATTTATTTCAATGGCCTGCGTGCGTGCACATATACACAGGAACAATGACCTACAGCATTCTGTTAAACAGAATTGAACAAATATCTAAAAACATTTGTATAAATATTTGCTCAAGCAAAATACTGAATTCACTCTGCACATGTTGGTGCCCCTTTCATATTCACTTTCTGTGGACATTCTGGTGATTATATTTCCTGCAAGAATGCTTGCAGAACACAGAACTGAATATGAAGTGAATGTTGGTGCTCTTCTAGTAGGTCATTGCAACACAATATAATTGTGTCATGAGGAAATATCATAAGATTCAGACTACTGAATTTCCTTTAAGTTTGGCATCGACCAGCTTACCTGAACGTGACTGGCTCAGATGAGCCTGGATCATTTCCCTGAACCATAAAACCTAGGTTCACCCCTTAAAATGATAATATTTCTATGCCATCAGCCAAATAAATGCTAGAGGAATATAAGTGAGGTATATACACAGTACACCCACAGTCTCTGAAGGATTAAAAATGGTATTTTTCATTAATATAATGCCTTTCATCCCAAAGTATTTCAAAGCTTTTCACAGACACATCTTGATCAGACAGTACAAGCCTAATAAATATATCACTGAACAACAGAGGGATTAGAGGAAAGTTTGGCTGAGGACAATGGCTCTTATGAAATATACCATTGGATCTTTGGGCTTTATTCTCCGAATCAGAAGCAAAATGTTAAAATAAACAGAGTTACCGTAAATTGGCACAGCACAGGTGTGAGAAGAGAATCAGGACCTTGATGTCCACAGAAACAGGCAGGGCCTTATTTTTAAGGACTATTTTGAAAGATTTCCTGACACAGTAAACTGCATAGTAGTCCGTTCATCTACCCACTGAAGGGCTGAGAGAGTGGATCCTGCTGTGATTTGAAACTGCAATTCCAGGGAATACAGGCATTCTAAACCGCAGGCTGAATCCTGGACTCTTTTCGCAGTCCTTGTTCAAGTAATACCCTGGCTTCAGGGTTTGGTCCCTGTTGTTTAGACCTGCAAGTCATCCCCCTCCAGGTTAGCCTTCTTGTGTTCTAACACTATATGTGCTGTAAACCAGAGAGGAACAGAAAATGTGCAATAGCATTAGAAGCTGCTTTAAAATCCAAAGCAAAAAACTAATATGTGTGGATTTAGAACGACAATGGATTTTACTTTCCAGCGATTTTTAATAGGGTACATAGGGTATTAATGGTGTCATCTTGTTTAAATTATGTGAAAATCTGAGATGCACAGTGCATAAATGCAGGTGAAATAAGGCCCCTATAGATTAGTGCCAGTCACTGAAATGTTTACACATTCCAGGTAAAATATTCCATTGTTATAAATTCTGTAAAGACTAATTAAAGAGTTTTCAGAGCTTTACCTTCCAGTCTGTATAACTGAGACTTTTTACGTCTGACCCGCAGGAATAAAATATCCTTGACTGCTGAACTGCCTCTATTCACAGTAGAAAAATATTATTTTAAAAACTAGAATTGATCTCTTTATAGTATGCTAATAGCTAAGCCATTCTTAAATCATAAAAATGGCTGGTCTCAGGTTTTAGCCTGGTTTCGGAAAACCTCTAGAACCTTTTCATTTGGGTGTATCTATTAGGCAACATGTTATAACTAGCTCTTTTTATTTTACAATCAACTTAAAAGTTGGGTTCAAAGTTGGCTTTAAAAGTTCCATATGCCAAGTAAGTTACTCATACAATTGTGTTTATTCAGAGACAGATTCTGTTCTCAGTTGCACAGTTTAAGAGCCTGGAATTACTCTGCTGAAATCAATAGGTTTCAGAGTAGCAGCCGTGTTAGTCTGTATTCGCAAAAAGAAAAGGAGTACTTGTGGCACCTTCTCACGAAAGCTTATGCTCAAATAAATTTGTTAGTCTCTAAGGTGCCACAAGTACTCCTTTTCTTTTTGTGAAATCCATAGGATTATTCTAGATTTACTTCGTTTTAACTGTAATCAGAATTTGTCTCAATGGACCAAATTCATTGGTGCCAGAAATGGTGAAGAAAGTTTCACATTGTAATGAGCATGAGTGTTTTAAACCTGTCAGTGTGTACATCTACAATGAAAAAAAAATTCCATGGCAGCAAGCCTCAGAGCCTGGATCAACCAACTTGGGCTTGCAGTGTGAGGCAAAAAATAGCACTGTAGATGTCCCCGCTCGGGCTGGAGCCCAGGCTCCAAGACCCTCCCCTCCTTGCCAAGTTTCACAGCCTGGGCTCCAGCCTGAGCAGGATAGTCTACTCAGCTATTTTTAGCCTCATAGCAAAAGCCATGGGTTTTTTTTTTCTTTTTTGCTGCGTCAATGTACCCAGTATTAGTTACATCCTGAAAGTAGCAGCAAGACATTGGTAGCAGTGAACGAATCAAAGGAAGATGGTGTAACAAAGTGCGCTAGAGATTGCTTATTTACACCTTCCTGTTGATTATTTTTCCTCCTACAGTCCTATTCCTTCTTCTTCCTTCATTCACACTTATATCAACTTACTCTCAGACACCAATTTATGGATATGCGATTTATATCACCAATTATATCATAAGCATCACATGTTCAACTTGCCCAGCACAAGGTAAGAAATTAAAATATTAATTTGCTGAGTTTTAGTACACTTGGGGGAGGGTCAATCAATATTTTAGTTCTTTACATATTGTATGATGACTCTTTTCAATTTGTTTTTGTATATATTTCATAATACAAATATTTCAGCCTATTTCTGAGTGACTTGAACACTCTAGCATTTTCCATACAGAAATAAAGCAAATGTGACATATGCTGTGCTCTTTTTCATATCACAACCCAATTTGACCCATGTTATTCACCTTCCAACTTTTATAATCTGAAGGATTCAAACTTCTGATTTCATTATATTGTAATTTTGGGTTGACTGACAATATTTTTGAACCAAAAAATGCCACTAAACTAGGGAGACTTGAAATTTATCATTTCCAACCACCCACTTCACTTGGTCAATGAACTAAATAGTATTCCCAGTTCTCTGGGAGATCATGGCAGGTAGCTCATTAGATTGTTCTTCACGTTAAATTGCTGAAAAGGGTGATGTATTTATAATACCTCTTGCAATGCTATAAAATGGCTCATCAATCTGTTTTATTCAAGGAAAGTCCACATAAGGCCACTAGTCTGTTACTGGCAATAAACCTTTGGTGCATTTTCAAAAGACCTGCATAATAGATAGTGATTTATAGTCCCTGTCCAAGAAATCAAACATTACACTAACAAGGCACGGGATAACTCAAGTGACACTTTCAAAAGCAATATAATTCAGAAAGTACATCATCTGAGTACTACACATCCTAAAAGAAGGAAAACAGAAGATGATCTTATTTTTCAAGATAGCATACACTTGGAGGAAAAAATAAACCCCCACTCATTTTTATATCCATTTCTTTTTTATTTTTCCAAAAATTTAATACAGTATCCCAATTGGTTTGCTGTAGTGTGTTATGCTTTGTCTAAACTGCCAATTGAACAACAAAACCTTTGTTGTTCACAGGTGCTTAAAAAAGCTTCCCCTCCCGCGAAAGACAAAAGTTTTGCGACAGCAAGTGGCAGTGTAAATGTCTCCTGTCGACAACGCAAACCCCGCTCATATGGGGTGGAAGTATTTTGTCGGCAAATGTGCCGACAAACAGCATTTATACTGCCTGACTTTGTGTGGACAAAGCCTTAGATTCAGACTGCTCTACTGCACTCCTCCCTATCTATCCTGTGACTTCACAGTGTGCTGTCAAAAAGAAATGGTTATATCATCTAGGGACTGTCTATATCTTTGTATCTCATACAGCACTGAGCACATCATCAGGGGCTTAATAAACAAAAACATGGTCTGCTTTTTAAAGAGACACTGACAGGTAGTTTAAAACCAAAGTGCAGGTTTAAAGGGGTTTTTACACAGGCTAATATAAATGCTTCCATGTCATTGTTTTTTCAATGTCAGTGCAAACAGAGGTTTTTTTCTATTTAGGTTTTCAACACTACAAAAAATATTTAATGACAATAATACTGTGCAAGTGTATGAAGAACAGAAAAGAAAACTGACCAGTCTAATTATGCTCTCTAAACTGAGTGAAGTACAAAAAATAAACAGGAAAAAGGAAATCTTTTCCTCTCTCTAGCTTTAACAATCTAAGTGGTAATACCAGTGTGACACTACGCCACATATTCTTCATAGAAATATTGTTATAATATGATTATAGCATATCTAAGATGTATTTTATGCAAGATGGGTCTTACAAAATATCATTGGAAAGGCTGTGATTTACTGAATATGACTATCCTATTTGTATGCATGTATCATTTTTGTATCTAAAGTTAGGAATATTGACAACAACAGACAATAGACAATAAGACAATAACAAAAAGACAATTAGACAAAAAGATAACAATACAAAATGTGGAAATGGCAGAGGTGCTTAATGACTTCTTTATTTTGGTTTTCACCATTAGGTTGGTGGTGACTGGACGTCTAACATAGTGAATGCCAGTGAAAATGAGTTAGGATCAGAGTCTAAAATAGGGAAAGAACAAGTCAAAAATTACTTAGACAATTAGATGTCTTCAAATCACAAGGGCCTGATGAAATGCATCATAGAATAATCAAGAAGCTGACTGAGGAGATATCTGGCCATTAGCAATTACCTTTGAAAAGTCATGGAAGACAGGAGACATTCCAGAAGACTGAAAAAGGGCAAATATTGTGCCCATCTATAAAAAGGGAAATAAGGACAACCCAGGGAATTACAGACCAGTGAGCTTAACTTCAGTACAAGGAAAGATAATGGAGCTAATAATTAAGCAATTGATTTGCAAACACCTAGAAGATAATAAGGTGGTAAATAACAATCAGCATGGATTTGTCAAGAACAAATCATGTCAAACCAACCTGATAACTTAGTTTGACAGGGTAACAAGCCTTGTGGATGGGGGTAAGTGGTAGATGTGGTATATCTTGACTTTAGTAAGGCTTTTGATACTGTCTTGCATGACCTTCTCATAAACAAACTAGAGAAATACAACCTAGATAGAGCTACTATAAGGTGGGTGCATAACTGGTAGGAAAATCATTCCCAGAGAGTACTTATCAGTGGTTCAAAGTCATGCTGTAAAGGCATAATGAGTGGGGTCGTGCAGGGATCAGTTCTGGATCCAGTTCTGTTCAATATGTTCATCAATGATTTAGATAATGGCATAGAGTACACTTATAAAGTTTGCAGATAATACCAAACTGGGAGGGGTTGCAAATGCTTTGGAGAATAGGAATAAAATTCAAAATGATCTGGACAAAAACTGGAGAAATGGTCTGAAGTAAATAGGATGAAATTCAATAAGGACAAATACAAAGTACTCCACTTAGGAAGGAACAACCAGTTGCACACATACAAAATTGGAAATGATTGCCTTGGAAGGAGTACTGCGGAAAGGGATCTGGGGGTCATAGTAGATCACAAGCTAAATATGAATTAACAGTGTAACATTGTTGCAAAAAAAAGCAAACATAATTCTGGGATGTATTAGCAGGAGTACTGTTAGCAAGACACGAGAAGTAATTTTTCCGCTCTACTCCGTGCTGATTTGGCCTCAACTGGAGTATTCTGTCCAGTTCTGGGCGCCACATTTCAGGAAAGATGTGGACTAACTGGAGAAAATCCAGAGAAGAGCAACAAAAATGATTAAAGGTCTATAAAACATGACCTATGAGGGAAGACTGAAAAAATTGGGTTTGTTCAGCCTGGAGAAAAGAAGACTGAGAGGGGACATGATAACAATTTCCAAGTACATAAAAGGTTGTTACAAGGAGGAGGGAGAAAAATTGTTCTTCTTAACCTCTGAGGACAGGACAAGAACCAATGGGCTTAAATTGCAGAAAAGGAGGTTTAGGTTGGACATTAGGAAAAACTTCCTAACTGTCAGAGTGGTTAAGCACTGGAATAAATTGCCTGGGGAGGTTGTGGAATCTCCATCACTGGGGATTTTTAAGAGCAGGCTGGACAAACACCTGTCAGGGATGGTCTAAATAATCCTTAGTCCTGCCTTGAGTGCAGGATTAGATCACCTCTCAAGGTCCTTTCTAGTTCTATGATTCTATCTGTACTACAAATGTCTTCACACCTAGAGAACACCCACCAGACAGAATGTAATCAGCCTGGCTGGCTAGCTGGGGAGAAGCTGTGCATATCTTCCTCCACATTGGGGAGGGTAGGGGGAGCAGATTTCCATGAGCTTACACTGTACAGTTATCTGTGCAGCGCAAGACGATACAATTTTGGCTTTACACTCCAGAGACGATGTGCACTTGAGTGCTAGGCAATTCTCTAGCTGAGCCTTCCCATGCAGAGCTGATGTTAGTGTCTGCGTCTTTCTGCAGCTGGGTGTGTCTCTACCAGTGTGCGCTCTGGAGGAGCCTTTAGGGCCTGCCTCAGCAGGACACTGTAAGGGAGCCCAGGCTGGTGGAACAGGCAGGTTCAGTGGTAACCCAGTACATCAGGTGGCACCCTGGAAACGGGGGTGGGGAACAACGCATCACAAGAGATAAGGCCATTTAAATTTTTTTTATTTTATATGCATTTGTGTCCCTTCAAAAGTGAATATTTTGCAAGATGCCATAGAAAGTATTAATGGGACACAGCCATCTTGAAATCTAATCAAGTTAAAAAAAAGAATAAAAACTAGTTTCTGACACTACATTGGACTCCCAGCACCTCTGCCAATTCTTACTTTTACAAACAGATTTCACATTCTTCTGATGTTTTTCTCTCTCACTTGTGTGAAGGAAAAACTAACTAGAAAGGGGAAACATTGAAACTGACTACGCAAAAAGTGCTTTTGAATGCATAAAGCAAACAATCTGAAAAAGAGCAAGTTTCCTCCAATATTTTTCATTGACAGCAACCACAAGCTTAGATCCAGCAACAAGACTGGACTCCTGTGCCCATATGGAGCCCTGAAGGATAGGGAAAGTCCCTACCTTTTGTGTTACTTGTAACCACAGTTGGGATAACGCTTTCAGAAAGAAGTGTGATTTTTAATATGACAAACTCTCTTTTAAAGCACTGGATTGAACAAACATTCCAATACCTATTGGATTAAGTGATGTCAAATGAAGTCCAGATTTCCAGTGTTGATGGGTTTTTAAGGTTATTATATATAAAAAAAATAAATGACCAAACACAGGATTTACAAAACATCATGGTTATTAAACAAATGCTCTGGACAATATATTTTCCTACTAGGGTACCGTGCCCTCCTTCCTGGCAAGACAAAATATATGTCTTTACCTTACAATGCTTTCCATTTTGTGTAATATGCTCATGAGGTAACATTCTACAGGTGAGTCACATCATACACGCATTTAACTTATGTGAGTTCAACTATACGGGCTTGGCAAAAAAAAAAAAAAAAAAGAACAACAACAAGATACTGTAAATAGTGCAGGCGATTCCGCCCACCATTCCACTCAATGAGTGTATGCCCCGGAGTGAGCGTGAGATGGGAGACATGACTCTGCTGTTCCCTCAGTCGGTCTCAGTTCAAGCGTGCCTCTCATAGTGTGAGCATCTTGCTGCGTTGAGTGTGATTCTAGTGTTTAAAGATACTGTATGAATTTTTCGTACAACATGGCCCCTAAAAGTAAGCCAACTACTTCATCTGGTGCTCAATCGAAGAAACCACGATCTGTTCCAACGCTTGAGGAAAAACTAGCTGTGTTGGACTTATTGAGAGATGGTATGTCGGTCTCCAACATGGCATGTAAATATGGCCGAAATGAATCTAGCATCCATGCCATCAAGATTTGAGAGACAGAAATTCATCAAGACGTGGCATCAAGTGCTCCAATAACTGTTAAGCTGATGAGCCAGGTGCATGATAAGACTTTAGTGAAAACTGGAAAGGCATTAAACTTATGGCTGGAAGACGTGAACCGTAAACGTGTGCCTATCAATGGCAACACATTGAAAGAAAAGGCTCTTAGTCTCTATGCGCTGTTCAAACCTCCCGCCAAAGAGGGACAGCCTTCCTATGAGGAGGATTCAAACCCAGCCAAGGTGGGCTTAACAGTTTTAGGAACTGCTTCAACCTCAAAAATGTGCAGACTACTGGTGAAGCTGCAATTAAGAGGCAGCAAACAATTAAAGAAAATCATAGAAGAAAAGGGCTGGCTATCTTCCGGAACAAGTTTTTAATGTTAATGAAACTGGGCTCTTCTGGAAAAAAAGACCAACCGCACTTACACTTTGAAATCAGAAAGACAAGCCCCTGGCTTCAAAGCAGCTAAAGACCGTGTCACTGTGTTGTTTTGTGGCAATGCAGCTGAGCATTTAATAAAGCCGGGTTTGCTCTACAGGGCTGCAAATCCCTGTGCCCTAAAAGGCAAGAACAAAAATCTCCTGCCTGTGTTCTGGCAATCAAATAAAAAGGCTTGGTGACAGCAGCATTATTTCTGGATTGGTTCCACAAGTGTTTCATTCTGGAGGTCAAGCAGTACCTCGAAGAGAAAGGACTTGACTTTAAAGTGTTGCTGATGGTAGATTTCAGAGTAGCAGCCGTGTTAGTCTGTATTCGCAAAAAGAAAAGGAGTACTTGTGGCACCTTAGAGACTAACCAATTTATTAGAGCATAAGCTTTCGTGAGCTACAGCTCACTGCATCCGATGAAGTGAGCTGTAGCTCACGAAAGCTTATGCTCTAATAAATTTGTTAGTCTCTAAGGTGCCACAAGTACTCCTTTTCTTTTTGCTGATGGTAGACAATGCTCCTGGCCACCCTGCGGCACTCCAGTTTGCGCATAACAACATTGAAGTCATCTCTCCCCGCCCCATACCACCTCTATCCTCCAACCTCTCAACCAAGGCGTGATTCACTATTTCAAGGCCATGTACACGAGGCTTACATTCTCACAGATATGTAGCACTATGGATGCTGATCCCAATCTTAATGTGATGGAGTGTTAGAAGTCCTTCAACATTGCCAATTGTATCACTTATATTAAAAAGGCAATGGATGCAATCAAGCCTGAAACAGTCAATGCATGTTGGTGAATCCTATGGAAAGGATGTGTGAATGACTTTAAGGGTTTCCTGACCATTGACAAAGTGAAACGCATTGTTCAGGTGGCCAGATAAGTGGGTAGTGATGGCTTCTTCAACATCCTTGAGAAAGAAATTGAAGAATTAATTGAGAGCCATAGAGAAACAGTCACTAACGAAGAATTAGAGGAACTGATAAAATCATCTACAGAAGACGAAGATGACGACGATGAACAGGAAGAGCCAACAAGTTGGAATCTTCATAAATTTGCTGAAGTGTTTCAAGCAGCGAAACACTTAAATTATTTAATTTCTGAATACGATCCCTCTATGGAATGACGCCTCAAAATCACACGTAGTATTATGGACAATTTGAGACCATATCAAGAAATGTTTGAGCAGCTCAAGAGACAACAGCGACAGTTGCTGATCACCATGTTTTTCAAGAAAAAACAACCAGCAGCAGATGAGCCTACGCAATCAACTTTTCGAGTTGAACCAGAGCCAACCACTTCGTCTACAACTCGCTCTCTGTCATCCAAGCTCTCCATCACCTCTGTCTCTTGGATCGACATCAAGCCCTGACGACCCCCTGTAATTACCCCCATAATTAAAAATACAGTACCGTAAAATTATATTTTGCATACGTAGTCTTTATTATATACTGTACATTACTGTGTACATTATACATAATACTGTACAGGGTTGTATACACAAAACCATGTACAGTATACTGTACTTTATGGGTGATTTAAGGGATCTTTGAAGGTAATTTTGACTATACGCGATTTTTGCCTTACGCGCTGACTTTAGAATCTAACCTGCGCATAAGATGTGACTCCACTGTACTAGGAAGAGAAACATCATCTGGAACCCTTACCTATTATAATACAAAATATATTACCTTTGCTAAGTGTTACAGCAACAAATTTTATAAACCACCCACTTGTTACCTGTTAAGATGCTCAGGCCATGCACAACAACTTCAAATACAGCACAGTACCATAGATAAAGATGGATGGATGAATGGATGGATGGATGGATAGATACCAACTATGGTAAACAAAAAGGGGGAGTATCATTTTCAATGGGGATACTGTAGAATCTATCAAGGGGCTCCCAAGCTCTCTGGCAACCTTCATATTCTCCTCTCCCTATCTACCTTTTTGGCTTTTCTCCCATCTGCTGATTGTGATGTGTCATGTTCAAGATGAAAGTACTTCAGGTCTGGGACCATCCTTCTCTCCAGTCTGTAAGGCACCTAGCACATTTTAGGAGCTGAGTAAATAATAAAATTTATAATAAAATACCTAGGAGAAAAAAAGTACAGTGTTTTAACATGCTTTAAAAATTAAAATATGATACAAGCTAAGGTAGGTGATGTCCAGGGAAAGTGGGTTCTACACTCTAGAAGCTTCAAGAGAAAATGCACAATCACTCACTGTCCCAAAACACGATGGTGGAATTCATAGACAATGGGCACTCTCAGAGTATAGATACATATCAGAACTTGGTTCAAGGAGGTGACTACAAATTCAGTAAAGGCCCATGCTGTTCAGGTCTTTAAAAACCAATTGTATCTTTAGAGATACCATCCCCCAAACTTTGGCATAACAGTTTTGACTCACAGCACCTTCAAAGGAAAAGCTTAACCTAAAATGAGGTCAGTTGATTGTTAAAACTGGGTTGGGGTTTGTTTTTTTCCTTTCTGGGGGAAGTCTGGGGAATTAGCATAACAGAAAAAGTAAAGAGTGAACTCTGTAGGCACAGTACACAAATCACTTGAAGTGCAACATGGTAATAAAATGTAACAGAATGTTTAAAAGTCAACTCAAATATTTCTCAGAAAAGTGGTCATGTTTTTACATGCACAATATGCCTCGGTCATTTTACAACAACACCACAAATAATTACAATCTTATTAAAACGTTCCTGACTAGGATTAGTGCAGGTGGGCTTGCTTCCCACTCCCCCTCACCAAGCCCATAAAAACAGAAAACAACTTTCTCCTTTGTAAGAATGAGGTATTTTTTCTATTTTTTCCCCTTAAAATCGTTCTTAAATTCTTAACTGATTAAGTGGAATTAGCGTTTCTCTTGAATTTTGGGGCAGTGTAAAAATCAAATTCTCTGTCGTATGGAATATGGTGCAGAATTGCTACCATGGGCCTCTGGGGGGAGAGATGGGAGTTGTTTCGGCAGGCTTGGGTTTCTCTCTGTTTATGTGAAACAGACATTGGCATATCTTGCCTACACTTTTCCTGTGGGGTTCCTCTGGTAGGCAGGATGGGGAATAGTTGTCTAAGCCATACCAAGGTCAGCCTACTAGAGCTGACAGTTTCTGTCTCTGTACAAAGAAAAGAATCAATACTTTTGGACTACGGCTGTGCCCTCAGTGTAAAACAACAAACATGCAGCGTCTGACATGTTTCTAGGTGATTTGTGGCAGAACCTCTTGTCTGATCTGTATCCAGGAGCTGCTGTGTTACTGCTCTTTGTTTTTCTCCTCTCTCTCCCTAGCTCTGTGATGTCTAATACTTTACTCAGGTACAGAGGCGTGCGTTCTACCCTACAGCTACTTGTCACTCAATAAATCACATCTACAAGCATAGTCTGCACATAGTGATCTGGGCTTTAACAAAGGATCAGAGGGACAAAGTGCAGGCAAGATACTGTAATTATAACAAAAATAAAACATTCCATGAGCTGTAGCAAAGACACAGGCTCTAAGGCACAGATAAAATGTCATTAAAATTGTAGTTTTGTTTTGGATATTCACTTTTAATGCTCTTTTTCATTGTTAGATTTCAATTTTTCATAATTTTCCCCAAATATAAAATAAACTGTAGGAAAAAAGCTCTATGATCAGAAGCTGTGGTCTCAGATAATAAAATGACCTGTGTTCTACTATGTGAATGACAGTCACTTTCACTTGGTACTCATATTTTTTCTTAAGTTCTTTCTTTATTTGAGAATTTGTGCACATGGGCTAGTAATGCTTTAAATCTTATCTAAATGCAGAAACAGTACTAACAAGACAGCTATTAATAATGACTTGAGCATAATTATTTGAACAGTCTTGAACCAACCTAGCTTTATACAGTATGCATTTGTTTTGTCTGACAGTATAATATCTGTAGCAACATCTCCTCAGTAAAACTAACATATATCATGAAGCCATATTTGCTTTGGAAACAATTTTACACTAGGGTTGTTCTCTCCACCTAAATTATTTTCCAGCAGGTAAACCATTAGCCAACTTGGATCTGATGCTATGGACAGTTTCATCCGTTCTAAAGATTTTAGATGAATCCGTTTGAGTTAACTTAGCACTTTCAATCAAATAAGACACCTCTTAATGTAAGGTAAGTGATTCACCATCATGGAGCTTTTGCAAAACCCTACTGTAACTGTTTGTGATGAAAAAAAGTGGATTGGAATACCTCTACACTTCCTTCCCAGTCCATCAATGACTGACAGGACCAGTTCCTTCAGCCGAGTACGGTCAACAATGATGAATCAATAAGCGGTTTAACAACAGGGAGCCAGCAATCATTATATGAATAAAAGTAGTCTATAAACACACACCTTTTCAAATAGACTGGGCCATAAGACCAGAAACTTGCTAGGTTTTGTTTTATGTTGGAGGGAATATCACAGACTGAGCAAAAGCTAGAGCCAGAGGAATACAACACTCTGGAACACTCTGGGCCTAATTCTCTTCTCACTTGCACATGTTTTACACCGGTGTTAATCCCCTGACATCTGAATTACACTCCTGGTTTATACTAATGTATGAGAAATTGGGACTGAACCCTGCATATTTGTCCCACACTTTCCTACCTCCTCTTCAGCAGCGGCTAGCTCTCACACCTCATCCCCTTTCCTGAATTTTATTAAGCCTGTGTCTCACTACTAGTGGAAATAAAGGGCAGCTTTACTTGCACATTAATACAAAATAAGCCTTGTTTAATCATTACAAATGAAAGTCATTTTGATGATATCACAAAGGGTCAGTGCTTCCTCACTGGGAATAACTGACCTTCTGTCCATACAACATATGCTGATTTCCCCCACTGAGAAAAGGGAAGGATTATTGCACAGGCCTGCCCACACACGGCAGCAATGATGTCACCATCCCCAAACAGCCATATTTCCTTGAACCACTTACTGTCAGAGACTCTAAGACCACCCTGCATAAACTGAGAAAAAACATGCTATAGCAAATATTAGAAGCTTGACAACAGCCCTGAGACTGCTGAGCAACTACTGCTGGCCTGAATAATCCCCAGATTGTCCAAGAGAATATCACTTTTTGATCCCCTAACTTCAAATACCCCAAAACCACAATTAGAGCTCCTAATGTAAAATTATTAACAAGTCACTTTGCTTTTGGAATTCTGGCGAACCTGCTGCACACTCTCAGCCTTGCAGGTATGACTCCAACATTCCTTCCAGCTTTATGAATCTGCAAACAATTGGAGCTATCTACTGGGGAATGATTGCAGTTTGCCATATAATTGTACTCCAAATTTTTTAAAAAATAAATAAATAAAATAGTCCAAAATTAGACTTGTGTTGCCAAATGAAATAGTGATTGTTTAATTTTGTCATAGAGCCTAATGGAAGTCAAAAAGCATGACACATTATAATGACAGCACACAGAAAATCCAGGTAATAATTTGCTTTTGTGTTGACACTATCATTGCTACCAACATTGGACATGGCACAATCCACTGGCGTATCTATGTCAACAAATCAGAATCCATTTACTCCTTTGGGCATCCGCAATTCCCAGCAAATGCATCTGAAGGAACAATGGCCTGGTATAGCTAGAAATGAGGCAGAAGCAGAAGAGAATGTGATTTTTCTTTACTGGAGTGTCTTCTAGGTACCTACTTACTAATCTTCCCCCGCTCCCCCAGTTTATGTTTCCAGTAGGAGTGCTGGATCTGAAGATGCAACTTGTCTTTCATCTTCCTCTCTTTGCTTTCCCCTGCTATAGACTATGGTCCACAGTCTTTCAGAAATTGCTTTGCATTTCATCTTTATAAGAAGCCAGAAGCAAGCCTACAATGTAGGAGAAGTTAACTTCTGCCCTGGAAGTCTTGCATTACACAGAATTTTCTCTTATATCAAAATAATCAGCTAGTGCAATCAAGAGACAAAATTCACTCCAATCTCCTCTTTGCACCCTTAATGCATATTAACACTGAGAAATATTTTTAAAATACACACAAACACAACACTATTTTAGAAGATTAATACAAAATTAAATATCACAGGCAGTAAAGACTGTACACAGAGTCCAGTCCTGCAGTGTTTATTCCATACTTATTTTGTCAAAACTCCGTTGCAGTCAGTGGGAATTCTGACTGACAACTGCAGGATTTTGCCCTTAAATGATGTTAATGATTTAGAGTTATAAAAACCTTTATGGTTCATTTCAAATCAGATCAACTGAAATCAGGTTAGGTTTTTTTTTTTTTTTTTTTTAAAGTTAAAGTAGTTATGGGTACCACACTTGCTCCTGAACCCCTGCCAACTTTAATGATTTTAAAATCATATTATCCTATTTTTAAAAGGTTTTTCTCTACTGTGCTGCTGTGAGAAAGACCCGTATGCACAACTGGGAAGATGTTGGATGTGTGTGAAATTTTTCAATTGAGGGTGTACCTTTAAATTGTTACTGGAGTATCCAATGGATACTCACTTCATTATTTGATGATATTTTTTTTTTTAACAAACACATTCTTTCACTGTAAGTTGCCAAATTGCCATTGATTTTTATCTATTGCTCTCCATATCGGTCAATGCACACATTTAGGAAAGTACACCTGGAATACAATGATGATGTACTTTCATGGGTTTTTTTAGGCTCTTTGTGATTTTGCCAGAACCCATATTAAACCATTCATTCATTAATTCAGCTCTGTTTACAGAATGTGATCACAATGTGTTTCTTCTCTCATATTTCAAGCCAGCCAATACTAACGTATAGCAATCAATACTACATGAGAATGTAGAAGGGGTTTTTTTTAGCAGTAATATGTATTGCAATATTTTGCAGTAAAGGTGCAACATCCTGCTGTGTGTTCCATGTTTCCCCATGAAGGGAAAGAAACACTTTACATTGACTGGCCTTTCAAGTCACAGCACATGCTAGAATATGCGGCAGTTTCATCCCACATTTTGTACTGTATAATACTGATAGGCCCGATTTTCAGGTAGGAGTGCAAGTAAATGTATACCTACCAACTGACTGAAATTCCTACTATACTAAGCCGTTTCTATTCCAATGTGTTCTTTCACATATGGGGTTTTGTAAGAATGGAATAAAATGAAGATTATTGTTCTACTATTACTTTATCAATATGATGATGATACAACTATTAATATCAATCCTATCATATCTGCCACAAATGTAAAGATACGTGCATGAATCACTGAAATCTACTGATTGATTTCTACATTTAAATTGTTTGGGGGAAGTGTCACAAATCCACTTGTGGCTGCTGCATTTTCCATTTGAAATGTAACTGGGAAAAATGTCAAAATTGACATAGTCTAATAAATTCTTAGGCTCAAGTGTAGAAGTGATTCCTTCTAAGTTAATTTTGATGTATGCTTACTCAGCGCGCTCCAGCATTGGCTTCTCTTCCCTCCACCCCACCCAACATTGTGGGAAAAAGATTTTTGCACAAAATTAACAATACTCCCAAACTCAGGCATGTGATGGTGGGAAGGATAAACAAATATCCTGGGCACTTAACTTAATATGAATTTGTTTCTTTGGTAATTTGGTAATTGTTGTGTGGGTCTGCAAGAAAAAATTAATGTTAAATTCATCATTTGGTTATTAGCACTGTAGAATCCTGGTTAAAAAAAAAATCACAACCCTGTTAAACAAATATTCTTGTACAAGTTCCAAAAGTCCTTTCCAGAGGTTTCCTATTACTTTATGTGATATGTTAACATTTGACACAATATACAGGATGGTGACTCCTTAGGCCCCAGTTCTGCAGACTTATTCATATGCTTAACTTTACGCATGCAAGTAGTTTCACTGTACTCAATGGAGCTATTCATGAATGAAGTTAAACATATTTTATGTCTTTATAAAATAGAGGGTTTAGTCCCTTGTTGAGTACTCTCTCTCTGTACATTTTGTTTACCACTTAGAAAATTTGCTTATACAGGTAAACCCGTATCACTGGACACTGCCCCTTGGCTACTGTGGTCTCCACTGCATCTTATTTCGAGACCCGTCACTTGAGATGTTTTCCATCTTTTTTAGAGTGCTTAGTTTTCCCTTCACAAGGTTTATTTTTTTTAAATATATATATTATTGTTCCATGTTTTTGTCATGAGTTATATTTCTGCGCTGCAGTGCTTCTACTTATGCATTATTCTCATATTCTTCTCATCTTCAACTCTGTTTTCTTTCCTTCAGGTAATTTTGGCATTCCTTTGATCTTTTGTTTAATGCATTTTGATGTATCCTTATCAAATACAATAAATACACAAAGAAAAAAGTAGATGGAAGGAGGAGTGTTTAAAGGAGGAGGGGGAACCACACACGAGACAATATTATTGGGAAATACTTTTCAATTGGCTGTATTCTACATTTATGACTGACCTACTACAATTAAGAGATCTACACAAAGCTGGCAATGAATGATAGGTATCGTTCAAAAACCATTGTTCATATATCATTATGGAACAGAACTGGATCACTGTAGATAATACTGGAACACGCACATGAAAGATCTGATATGTTCCCTCACTTTAAACTTCACACATAAGCAACAGAATCTCATCTGTTTACCACCTGCATAAAAGAAAATCCAAAATGACCTATCCCCAGGCAGAATCCACAAAAACATTATAAACTTTTTGCTTTTTATCAGATGTCTCAGGCACTGTATCTATTTTACAGTAATTGATCAACAGCTGTTAGTCCAGACACAGTTGTAGTGATGTATTGTTTATAATCTTGCACTTGTTACATTTATATATGTAGTTATAAAACATAAATATTGTTATGGTGTACAATTCTGAAGCCACTTCTGATTAAGAACTTATACTGCAAGTTCTCTGGAGCAAGGACTGTCTTTTTGTTCTGTGTTTGTACAGTGTCTCGCACAATGGTCTAGGACTGGAGCTCTTAAGCACTATGATAATACAAATAAATAAAACAACAGCTTCTAGTTTTAGCTATAGGTACCTACCAAAAAGCGCACATAGGTATTATAGGCAATAATTCAGGCCACAGATCAAGTAAACAGTCACCAGGCCCTATACAGCACTCAAAGCATGCAAATCATAAAGGTCTCCACCACAACAAAATGGGAAATGAAACATGCAAAATTACAAAAATACGTAAAAAAAACTATTTCATTGGGTTACAAAGCTTTGTTTAGTTTTGTCCAACCTGGCCATGATGACCGGTTTAAGAGGTGATAAATGTGTTACTGTGCCTTTAAGAAACATAACCTTCGGTAAGGAAGCACTAAACAGGCTGGAGGAACAGTCAAGGTGTTTCAGTTGTTAGCATAAAGATGTTTATTTGAACTTGCTAGCACAGTAATACAAAAAATGATTTTAGCCAATCTGGCATTATGAGGTTTTATTAAAATAAAATAATGACCAAGATAACTCAACCTTACTACGTCTGTTATTAGTATTGTTGGAAAACAGATGATGCTGTGGTCATTATGGCTAGCCTACATTCATTGTATTCATCTGCTATTGGCCTGCATGTTTCTAATGGCTAAAAACATATTCTACTGCTCTACTTTGGAACACACTTTTTGCTACATTGGAAATTGATGATACCTATGCAGATGCCATGATGGCAATTCTGCAACAGCATTTTGGACACAGACCAGGAATTCTTTTGCACCTATTCTAGTTTCAATGAGAAGGCAGAGTAGGTTGGTGACTCAGTTGTGTAGTACTACATGGCAGACCTGTGGAAACTTCTTGTACATCATAACTTCAACGCTGAAAAACTGAACTGGTACAGAAAGAGACACCCTTATGAATCCCTATGACTGACTGCTCATTTATCATGATTCACTCTCCATAACTCATGCCAGAATCAGTGATCCATTTGGAATGCATTCACCAACTAGTGAACCTCCGTTGGAGTGATGGCCTTGGGAGGCTTACAACTTGAACTGCCACGTGACTTACCCTGACTGGAGACTGCCTGTATTGTAGTGTTTCCACCATTTTGCTTGCAAATGCTGCTCAACACTATGACAGGCCTTCACGAGCCCCAATTAAGATTGTGATAGAACACAATCAACTAATAGCTATTCACCAGTGCATTTTACACTTGTTATCTACTGCCAATTCAAAGTGCTTCACATTTTCATAGTGAACAAAGAGACTAAATCACTAATATACAGCCAGTTGCCTTTCACCTCCAACTACCGCAACCCTATTCACCAATTACTAGGTTTGGACAGTTGCTTTGTTCTGTTATAAGCCAGATGGAATTGCTTGTGCATCACCAAGCGTAGGACCCTCCCTCTTCTCTTGGTAGAGCATTTGTGGATGCTCATATTACCACTGCCATTCCACTTATTCTGTGGCTAGAAATAGAGAGAGAATGTCACTCTTCACACTGTCAGTCAGCACTGTCAACAATAAGTACATTTATTTTTTCAAAAAGAAAAAGACAGGAGTGACTTTTTTCATATCTAAAACAAATTATTCTGACACAAATCAGAAATTACAAATGTCCTCCAACTGCATTTAGGCACTGTTGTAATAGTTATATTCAGCAAATAAAATCAGAATCTGGTTTTGGCATTTTCCCCTTGTATTGCCTTTCCACCACAGGTCATAAAATTTATTTTGTGTTTATACTGTACTTTTGATTGGAACTTGGATAGAGCTACTGTTCCTAGTCAGGATAAAGTGTACACTGTAATATTGTTGACATTTCTCATGTTGGACAGACTGTAATGTAAATATACATTTTGCTACAGCTATAAATATGGTTTTGATAGATTCTTAGATTTTAAATTGATTGTAATTCAGAACAGGTCTCTGTCAGAATGAGTTGATAATTCACAAAGAAACTATGTGAATGAAAAGGAGATGACAATAGATCAATCTGGATGTGAATAACTTGACCCAGTGGTTTATGGTATTGCGATTTCCCCAACCCTCCTACAATTTTTATACAAAGGAAAAATCCTTCAGACTGTGCTGAGGGACTCAGAATTAGTCATAGTACTAACATTTTAGGTTTTGGGGTTTTTTTTTAAAGATTTACAGTAAGTCAGCGACTCAAACCACATTTCACGTATTTAGATCATAATGTAACTGTGAGGTGTGTAATATTGCATATATTGACTGAAGCTGATGTTTAGAATGGAAAACCATTACTGTACAGGCTAAAGAGTGATAGATAATGGGATGTAAAATGATGCATAAAGCCATAGAGCCCACTTTTTCAATCGAAGAGGCAATAGTTTTCCATGTAACCATAAACCTCCATCCTACACACTCACAATGCTATATTACAAGACTTTTTTTAAAAGGTTATTGCCCCTACGTGGGTTTCAGCTTCCGATTCAAGATAATTTAGTCCAAAGCACACTGTGAAGAGTTACACAGGGATCTCACAAAATTGGGTGACTAGGCAACAAAATGACAAATAAAATTCACTGTTGAAAACTGCAAAGTAATACACATTGGAAAACATAATCCGAACTATACATAGAAAACGATGGGGTCAAAATTAGTTACCACCACTCAGGAACGAGTTCTTGGAGTCATTGTGTTAGTTCTATGGAAACATCCGCTAATGGGCAGCGACAGTCAAAAAGCTAACAGAATGTTGAACCATTAGAAAAGGGATATGCAGAAGATAGAAAATATAATGCTACTACGTAAAACCATAGTACACCCACACCTTCAATACTGCATGCAGTTCTGGTAGCTTAATCTCAGAAAAGATATGTTAGAATTGGAAAGGGTATGGAATAGGGCAACTAAAATGATTAAGGGTATGGAAAGCTTCCATATAAGGAGAAATTAAAAAGACACAGATTGTTCAGCTTGGAAAAGAGATGACTAAGGGGGGGATCTGATAGAAGTCTATAAAGTCATGAATGGTGTAGGGAAAATGAATAAGGAAGTGTTATTTACTCCTTCACATAACAACAAGACCCAGGGGTCACGCAATGAAATGAATAGGCAGCAGGTTTAAAACATACATAAGGAAGAGCTTCACACAACACACAGTCAACCTGTGGAACTCTGACAGGGGAGGTTGTGAGAGGCAAAACTATAACTGGTTTAAAAAAAAGAATTAGATAAGTTCATGGGGGATAGGCCCATCACTGGCTGTTAACCAAGCTGTCCAGGGATGCAATCCCATGCTCTAAGTGTCCCTAAGCCTCTATCTTTCAAAAGCTGGGACCAGGCAACGGGATGGATCACCTGATAATTGCCCTGTTCCATTCATTCCCTCTGAATCAGCTGGCACTGGCCACAGTTGGAAAACAAGATACTGGGCTAGATGCATCACTGGTCTGACCCAGTATGGCCATTCTCATGTTCTTATAGTCCTTCTGAGGAAGTTTCTGTGTTGTAGCTTAGAGTCATATGCCAATAAAAGAGCCCCAGTACTACTACCTTTATTACACCATTCAGCCTCACTGATGGAGACTTTGTCATGCCATAAATATAGATTTGCACTAATTGCCTTCTTAACTGGTCGATAGCTTTCACCATGGAACAATGAAAACTAAAAAAAGCCCCTAGCCCTCACTACTGACTGCAACTTAATTCGATCATTGTCAACTGAACCGTTTTTTCTTCTTTTGAAATTCTTTCCTTGATGTTCAGCTAGCTGGCTGCTTAATCCCCTTCCCTTTCACTTGCCACCAGAAACTTAAATGAAAATTAAATTAAGCAAAGTAGTAAGTTTTAACTAGCTTTAAAAAAAATCTTTTCCCTTCCTTGATATTCTCTTGTTATTTCCTGGTTCACTGAACATATAACTCATGATTCATCATTACCAATACCATAACTACCTGGGTGGCAATGAGATTTCCGGTATTTTTGATGCCCCACTCTGGGATCTCTTCATCAAACATGGGGGTAACAACAAGATTTGTTCTGGCTTTGTACAGTGCCTAGCACAATGGAGTCCTAAATCATAATTGGAGTTCTTAGGCTCTTCTGCCATACAAATAGTAAATAATAATCATTTTATCAAAGGAAAGAAAAAGATTTTATAAAAGTTAGTTAAAAGTAATTTCTGTGCTGGGTGTCTCTAATAATCAGCCCACTTAGTAGGGGTAACCAGCATACATATTTTTTGCAACTTAGGTTTTTTTCTTGCTATGACATTCTACCTTAATGTTAGAGATTCTGAATTCCTTCTGACAAACTACATGTGAAAAGGAGACAGGAAGGGTATACAGTGTAACTGAAGGAACCACTATATGAGCGTCTATGCATAAAAGAATTTAGCTGTACCCTAGGGCCCTCAGCCTTAAACTTTTGATGTTGTTTCATCTACTGTTCCATGACTCTTACCTTGTAATTTTTTTCCTTCAAATTTGCTATGGAACCAATAAAAAAAAAGTAACCACAAAAAATAATCATAATGTTGTATCTTTTCCTTCACATACAGTATTTACCTACAACCGCCTTCCAAGTGGGTATTTTGGAAAATTTAGTAGCTATCACCTTCCTTGGGGTTCAGAAACACCCCCGAAATCCTTTCTGCTAGGTGCCATAGGACTTACAACCAGCGTGGATCCTGGCATGCTTCACAAGCTCCACATTGGCTGCTGTCACAACATCGCAAGGAAGAGAAAAAACATTCTTCAAGAACCACATTCCACCTTTGAAGTGGGTTTGTTCTTTCCTGCTGCCAAGCTGCAAGGCTCTGAAGCACCCCCAGACCCTGTAAGCATGGCTGTGGCAACACTTTTAAAGAGCTGCAGCAGCCCCACTAGAGAACCTTGGGCATGCAAATGCCATAGTTCAACAACTCCCTGAAATTTCATTTCTGAGAAAAAAGGCTGATAACCAAATGGTGTGTGTGAATCTGGTGAGGCAGGCCCATACGTGAGGCAAATCAAGGAACATTCATTTTATGTATTTTAAATAGAAGAGGAACCAGAGGGAAATAGATTGTGAGGCCATGCAAAAGCAGTGAGTGGGTTGGGGAAAGGGGAGAAAAGAAGAAGTGTAAAAGCAGCAAGGATTCTTCCTATTTTAAAGAAGACTGTTGTTTTTAATTAATATTATTTTCTCTTAGATTTAAACAGTGGCTTCTATTGAACAAAAGTGCCCTCCGCCCATGAAGGAGGCATTGCCTACCCCCACTTTTTGTTGTTTTCCAATGCATGAAGCTACAGTTTTCCATTATAAACCTCATCTTTAATCAATACATTCCTGTTTTGGTAAAGGCAGAATAATAGTTAGCCTGAATAACTTCCAGAAAACAGACCAAATCTAACTCAAGTATGTCTGCATAGCTCAACTGTGACTGTGAAAAATTTGTGCTTTGTAACGTTGTCATGCTTAAGAGCTTTCAACAAAAGCCCAAACGTAATGCCTAAAATGTACTTTTACCATTATTGTGATGTGTTCTTATTCTCTGGTTTTTCTCATTAAGAAAACACTGAACAAATCATTCATGGATAATATGTCTGAAATCCTTCAGTGACTACTGATTCACAAACCACAGAAATAATACAAAATCTCACATTTAGAATGGGATGTCAGTATTGTACGGATCACTAGTAAACAGTTGCTTCATTTTAGGAAATCAAGTAGAAGAGGTAAACAGTCTCTTCAAAATAAAATGCCTAAATGATTTTCGAATCAGTTTTTCGTTTTTAAATTAACATTATACAACCAATTTTTATTCTTTAGCCCAGAATCAATCAAAATATACCATTTCATTTTGTTATATGTGGAGTTCTACTCTCCCAGTTCACTCAAACAGTATAAATCAAGTATGATTCAAGGGTAAGTCTACGAATGCCTGCCACATCATACAGTAATAGCTCAATTCATAAAAATAATATTTGTGCATGAATTACACGGGTTTTGTGCTACTTGTTAATGCCATAGCAGGGAGCATATTTGAAATCCAGTTCAACCAAAGGAAAATATACACATTTGGCAGCAATATATTGGCAGTCTATATCCAGACATACAAAACGCATACAGTGATTTGGAAAAAGATAAATACATTTTCTTTGATAATTGCCACAAAAATCGCACTCACAGCTGCTTTTTTTTTTTTTGTGAACTAAATCCTATGGGCCTGATTTTCAGAAGTGCTGAGTATCCAGAAATCTTACTGAAGTCCATGGGAGCTCCGTACATTTGAAAAATGCAGGTGCTCAGTACATTTAAAAAATCAGGACGTACGTTACTCTATTCATTCTCCACTACAAAGTTAGGACCTGATCCTGCAGCTACTGCAGGTGTGGAATTATGTTAACTTTAATGGAAGTGCCACACACACAGGAGTTATCTGATCAGGCCAATTGCTTCCATGAATACATTTTTCCTCTTTCTACTTTGCTGCTTCCCAGTCAGATGACAACAGAATTACCAATTCACCCAATATTCATGGGAAATTTCTTGAACACTTAGCCACTGATTTTCAGATGAGTACCTGTAAACATAATTCCTTTGAACAGCAAAGAAAACATCCTTACTTTATATAAGGAATCCCTAATAGCGACACACAAGTGATTTTTTTTAAAAAATTTGGGTCATAGCAGCTCAAGAGAACATAGCCAACAGACAGAAAGTAGCATTTCTAATTAACTTTGCTGTGGTTTGATAAAATAGTATCTGAAGGCTATTTATACTTAAGGGGGAAGTGAACAAGGGGTTAAAAGAATACAAATCCCACGCTAAAAAAATTGCATTCCTTACTGGGAGCCAGGCTTACAATTCTTTTGCACAAATGTCTCTATGGGGGTACGCAACTTCAGTGCGAGTCAGAATCTAGACAAAATTGATCTAACTGATGACAAAACCATACCGAGAAACACTGTTCCATCATCACAATATTTCTGTTTGACATCATGAGCCTCACAACCAAGCTTTATAAAACAGAAGGTGCATTGCTATCAATACACATTTCTCTTCTGTACACAAAATTGGCTCGACTTATCTGGCTGAGAAATGAATTCATGGGGATGAAATGGCCTTTTTATGCCTACAATCAAAGACAAGATCATTTAAGTCTTATCTATTTTTTTAAAAAAAATAAAACCATTTGCATTTCACTGGAGCTAGCAGACAAATAGTTATATTCCTTGATGACTGCCTTCCATTGTCAGCTTTTACTTTTACACTTAAGTTGCTATGTTTTAACAATGCCTACAACAGTATCTGTTCACCCCACAGTTGCGAATTCAGTTCTCTCCTCAGTACCTTTCCAAATCCTTAAAATTGCCAGAGGTTAATCCTACTACTTAACTAATTTAAAATGCATACATGCACACCCCCTATTCTGTGGAAAGAGCTGTTTGCACTAGCAAGAATATACCATATACCAGTCTGGGGGGGACACAGTTTTTATTTATACATTTTCTCGTGACTTTGCTGAGGGGTTGTTTCTCCCCAGCTTCCAGCAGCATGTAAACTGTTGTTAATGCATGGTGGTATAGATTAGTGGGTAGGAAAATGACAGTCTGGTTGGCCAGTACGTAAATCAGCAAAGTTACAAAAATTTTAAAAAGTGACTGCCCTTAATCCAGAAAGTGCATGGTGGTAGTATAGCATGGAGGGGAGGGAACTGGAATATTTCAGATACAACACACAGACACAATCATTTAAAAACAGAAATGGTATCATGAGATACAATGGTGAGATACCAACCTCACCTGAGAATTCAATTGGAGTGGAAGGTTCTCAGCACCTCTCAAAATCAAGCCACATTTATTTAGGTGTCTTCAAATAGCAGAGGTGCATAACTTTATGCACTCATTTTTAAAATGTTGGCCTAATAGTGCGATAGCTTCACATTGACATGAAAATGCCCTGTTGCTGTCCTAAATTTTCTGTTAATCACTGCACAGCTCCAAAAGGACTTCTTGTAATCAGGCAGGAAGGGGCGCCTGATACATAAGTTATATATTAATATCATTTTTTAAAGAGAGCCTTGGCTGTGTTCATCAGTATTTTATTTTTATGTACAAACTTTCATTTAATAAGAATTTGCTACTAAACCGGATGATTGCTCTGTCTGCAGGGCATGCAACAAGAAGAAAGAAAAAGTAAATGCAACCAGTAACTGGAAAGGATTACAATGATGTATGCTATGTATACTGGTGATCCAGATACTGTCATTTCTGTTGCTCAAAAGCATTTTGCCACCTCATCCTTTGCTGCTGCTACCACTGCAAAAGTAAGACAAGAAACAAGGAAGATATTCAAAATACATATATTTTTGGTAGAGGAAATAGTTGTCAATAACTAATGAAGCTGATGGTGCAGGAAGTCAATAAACACTACTGAAGCTTTATGACATTGATATCTTTAAAGGGCAATCCCAGAGGAAAACCCAGTTTTAGAATACTATGCTTAATTCTTTCAGGACCACAAGGTATCTTACGAGGAACCTTGTCCTATATCCTGAGAGGTACTAAGTGCCCTCAACTCCCATTGGGAGTTAAGAGCACTCATGATGTTGCAAGCTAGAGCAACAAAATTGGAAAATGTTTGTTCAAGGAAAAAATAAAGATGTACTAATATAGACCACTCTCTGCTGTATCCAATTTCTGCTGGTCATGGCAGACGGGAGTAGTCAGGAACCCAGCCAGCGCTATGCTGGCACCAACAAAATTTTAGAGCAACCTTAGAGCTGCTCTAAACTGTGGCTACCAAAGCAGGTGGACTGCTCAAGTGGGGATAATTAGAGCACTGTGCACTCTGGACACAACTCCTCACCACCCCATATGTCCCCTAATTGCAGGAACAGGAAATCAGCTATTCCAGGTCTACACCTGTTGGAGATTTGCAGCCAGTTTCTATTCTCTTTGTGTTGCCTGAGCACTGCGAAGTCATAATTGAGGGCCAGATAATCTGTCCCATAATGCTGAAGAGAAGTAAGTTTGTATGTAATAACTGTTCAAGAGAGTTTGACCTTGTGAAACTATTATCCTTACGATCCTGACAAAGGTCGGTGTCCACATGGATTATCCTTTGTGTAAGAACTGGCCAAGCAAATGCAAATTCAGGGGCTAGATCTTGTACACCCAATTATTACAAATTCCCCCCTTCCCTTTTGTACTTGCACTGATGCTGAAATCCTGGATGGTGTTTGTTTTTTGGATATATATATAATTTTTAATACCACTGATCCATATAGAGGAAAATCTCATGTCAATCTACTTCTCTTATCCCTATGTGAAAGTAAGAACTACATGAAATTTCACAAGAGCCAGTCTAATATGGGGCATTAGTCAGGTATTAATTACTTGCCAGTACCTCTGCTTTTGTCCAATTCCAAAGTTACTGGTCAGTCACTGGCCAACACTCATGGTTTGGAAAAAAAAATCCCACTGCTTTACTAACATTTGGAGGGAAATTCTCTGCACAGGTATAGCTATTTATAAACTGTATAGTAAGCAGATATTAGAACATTCTGGAAGTCTTTCACTTTCTGTTTTAGTCCTGAGTACAGCAGGCAAAATACAGTACTATTCTCAGTTGTACCCATGCAACTTCCCGGACTTCAGGTGTGAATTTAAACATAAACTGATCTAAGGAACATAGCACTTTGCTGTATACTGATCTTCAAGTTCTTTCTTTGAATGCTGTTCTACACGATGTCATCACACTGTAACTCGTTTCATTTACAGTATCTGTTTCACTTCTGCTCACAAGCTAATATAATTCAAAAAAAAAATTTTAACTGCACACAGACTGCTCGACACATGTGCATGGCAAATGGAATCTGAACTTAGCTTAACAGCCTCATTTATTCCTGATGGTTTAAATTATTTCATCACAATTAATGACACCCCCTCCGCTTCCTGTGCGGCACTGCCAGATGTTCAGAGACCAGAAAGCCATTCTCTTCTTTGACGGCTAGTGACAAGTCGTCCTCTGAAGGACGTTCCCTAGGTGCATAGGCCGGATGACACCTCCATTGCTTAGCACCTCTCTACCTCCCTGGGTAACCATGGCAAGGGAAGCAAGAAGGCATGAGAAACCTGCCAGTGCATTAGTGAGGACAAAGTATGTGAAGTGTTCTGAACTTGAAGGATCATGTCTCCTCTTCCTGAGCTTCAAACCTTGTGGTTTTAGGAAAAGGTAGAGACAACTTTTTGCCTTAACCTTCAAAAATGGTAACTTTTCCTTGTGAAATATTTTTTCCCTCTATCCCTTGTTTCATTGTCTTTTTCAAAAGGGTAAGGAGGTAACCACATGGGCAGTACACTGTCACCTGCTGTCCTATTGCTTCAGCCTCAAAAAAAAAATTGCACTTAAAGAAACCCTGAACATTGGAAATGTTTCACTTACTTGAGATTAGCTTAGTTTAGTCATTTAGCATGTTCCAGTCTATGGGTGCAAGAGGAAGCTTCCTCCATGCTCCTGCCTTAATTAAAAGTTATCCCTAAAAGGAGCAGGTGGGAACCTAAGAATACCCTAAAATTTAAAAAAAACTTGTTTGTGAAGCCTGTTTTGAAATTGAGGTTATGGATCTATTTCTTAAAAGGCTGAATAAGAAGTGTTAATGCCAAATGAATGCTTCACTACTGTCACAGAAGAGAAGAAAGGCAAAGCTCTTGCGTTCTTAGGCTTAAAAAACAAGTAACTATATTCCTGACAACAATTCTATTAGTTATTTGGAGCACGTACGGTAGACAGTCTATTGATTTTTTTTTAATTAAAAAAAAAAGATGCTGATCTTTGTCAAGGAGTCGGGGCTGTTAAGTTTGCCAGTATTAGTAAGCGCAGTATTAAAGCAGGTTTCAGAGTAGCAGCCGTGTTAGTCTGTATTCGCAAAAAGAAAAAGGAGTACTTGTGGCACCTTAGAGACTAACAAATTTATTAGAGCATAAGCTTTCGTGAGCTACAGCTCACTTCATCGGATGCATTTGGTGGAAAAAACAGAGGAGAGATTTATATACACACACACAGAGAACATGAAACAATGGGTAGTGTGTATGATAAACCCATTGTTTCATGTTCTCTGTGTGTGTGTATATAAATCTCTCCTCTGTTTTTTCCACCAAATGCATCCGATGAAGTGAGCTGTAGCTCACGAAAGCTTATGCTCTAATAAATTTGTTAGTTTCTAAGGTGCCACAAGTACTCCTTTTCTTTTTAGTATTAAAGCAGAAAGGCCACCTGTGTCAGCCCACCCTATAGAAAGGCTGGGAGCTGGAAAGTGTTATTTTAAAAATATTTTTAAGGGGAATTTGGAGAGGGAAAAAAACCCTATTAGTACACATTTGAAATAGATGCAAAAAAAGACTCCTGAATATGACTCTGATTAGGTGTGTAGCCATTGCCAGGATTATTTCAGGTCCCTTAAAAATTAGTTCTCTCACTGCTATTGTAAACTACTTCGAGAGAAACTTGCTCCCTTTCAAACCATGTTGAATACAGTAGCTGTAGGGGAAAGTGGGGGAGATGGGACATCTTCCATAAGCTGTTGAAGGCTTATTTTCTCACCTATTTTTAATAATCCTTTTAAACAACTGTTTTACAGAAGAGAGGTCATGTCTGATGTTTATTTAGTTATTCATTCCAATTGCTTTAGCAGAAGATCTCTCAAAATCTCATGCCTCATTTTCAGAAGGAGGAGCTGTTTGTATAGCCTAACAACAGAAACTGACAAAGCTATATCATACTTTTCACATACACACAAATAAAAAAAACTAAATAAAATAAACAAAATAATAACGTTACCTAGATGCAAGTAGTTAAAATAAACAACTTATTCTTAATACCACTGAGATTTATGTCAAGTCAGAGACAACAGAATGAAGTCCATATGAATGGTTTACCACAGGGGTGGGGGTAGGGAGGACGGAGAAGGAGCTGAATAAACTTTAAACTCTCATGTAGGGATGTATTGCCTGTGTGTCCCTGGCAGATGTGGAAAGGAGATGAAATGGGCAAGGGAGAATCGAATATCCCATCGCTGCAGGTTTGCAAAGGGGAAAGAGCACTGCAAAGATCTCACATCTGGCAATCATTTGTCAATAGCTGGAAAGAACGGCAGGAAACTTTTTGGCTCTTGTGGAAGATGAAAAGACAAAAACCATGTGTCATACATGCACTGCGCTGGTACAGTGACTACTACATTTCTTCCCCTCCCCCCTTCCTTTTTTTTTTTAAATTTAATGATCTTCAGATATACTCTACTCCATTGTCAAAATCATGCAGTCACTTGACTTGTTAAAGCTGCAGTATATGTACATTTTTCAAATAAACCCCAGGGCTGGTGTTAGAAAATCAAAATCATTCAAGCATAGACCGCCTGGTACTTTGGGCAGGGATCCTTGTGGTTTAGTCAATAAACAGAATCTAAATGAAAGACACCACAGTAACTAGACAGTAATGTTTTGAACAGTTCTTAACCTTAAAAAAGAGAAAGAGAGAGACACCAACCAACCAACCAAGTGGCCAGATAAAATGCTACCAGTCCGCAGAGATCACTCTGCTGTGCACAGCATCTGTGTTTGCACACAAGGTCACTTACTGTTTCTAAGAGAGAGCGTGCTTTTATTTTGGCTTATTTTTTAAGTTCTTTTGTTGTTGATTTTTAAAATTACACTATTTTCCCCATAGAATTGCATGGTAGACAACAATATAATGATTTCATTGACTTTTCCTGGCCATAAAGTCAGATTTTACTGTCCCATTTCCAACAGCGACATCGTATAACACTGAAAATCCTTGCGCAAAGATTTCAGAGTAGCAGCCGTGTTAGTCTGTATTCGCAAAAAGAAAAGGAGTACTTGTGGCACCTTAGAGACTAACAAATTTATTAGAGCATAAGCTTTCGTGAGCTACAGCTCACTTCATCGGATGCATTGCGCAAAGAGTTGTTAAACTTTGTAAAAATTCAAAGGGACTAGAGCTATTGCTTTCTTCAATGACCTGTCAGGAACAGCTTTCAATTCATTCCTAGGCTGCATTTAAGGGGAAGCAGCTGCAATAAGAGCAAAACTTGTCCCTGTGATTCCATAAGTGAATGCGGCAAGTTGTATAATAATCTGGCAAATTCACAACAACTTGTCATATTATTACAGGAACAGTATCTTCCCCAAACAAGCCTTATCACGGTTAATTACAATGCAGACCAGACAGCAGCCATAATTGTTCATTAATTATAGGAAGCACCGCATGTAAATTTTATGGAAATTTACACTTGCCCCCCAGTATGCCTGGAAAAAAAGGGAGGGGTCAAAGTAAGTGTTCACAGAAGGAAGAAACTCTGGCTTATGAAACATCACAATATATTGTGTATAAACTGGTAGTGAAATGTTGCCTCATTATTTACTTTAATACATCAAGAGGCTTCAGTGGTGGCATTTATCAAGTCCAACCAGTATGTAGAATTATTACCCAAGCAAGTGACTGTGTTTGGGTTAATTGTAGCAGTTGTAAATGCCAGTAAAGCACAATGAAGTGTATTTAGATTTCGAAAAGAAAAATTTATCTCTATAAAGAGAAAAATATATATAAATAGTGCTGCACATAAAACAGCAGTGGGGCCCTTTCTTCATGTTAAAGGCAACAGTTCCCCCTAATATTCTGAAACAACATTTCAGAGGTGTATGTGCTCTTTTGATGCATATGCATGGCTCATTGGCACCAACACTTATGGTGAGTGCATTGAGGGAGAATCTGCTCATGATTCTATGACAACTTTATTTGGAAAAGATGGGCAAAATAAAATGCATGCCATGCATTCAATCCTATCCTTTTTGTCATTCACATGGGTAACGGAAAATCCTGATAGATCCCCATTTGGAGAATTGCTGTTTTTTTTCTGGTGCCACAACATCCATATTTGTAGAGCTGGCTGTTGATCACTACTAGCCACAATTAGCTTAAGGTATGTTTTTGTTGGTTCAAGATACCCAATTCTAGTTCTTATCTATTACATAGGCTGCTTCAAACTATTTTAAACTTATTTTACAAAATAATTATTCTAGGAGGGAGTAACACCACCACAAACAGTTTGCTCTGATACTTCAAGATCACAAAACAGATTGTTCAGTGATCTATTATCTCAGAAAATTATTTCCAAAAACTTCACTAATAACAAAGGTGAATATACATGTCTCTTCTTTCATAGCTGTTGGGGTGAGCTAAGGGAAGTGGGAAAATCAAAAGTGTATTCCAACCAGTAACATTCTTCATGTAACTGGACAAAAAATAACCTTGGTTGGATGTGGTCTTCGATGAGACATACGCTACAAGCTGCTCCTAAACTATACCATTTTGCACAAAATTTCTTCAGGTGGTGATACTTTACAGGATCTGGGAGATAGGTGTCAGCGTGCTGCAGGCATTTCCCAAGTGACACCCTTAGTACAAGAGAGTGTAAAACTAGATGTAACAGAGAAAATGTAATTGTAGGTTAAGTGTCAGATGAAATCAAATAGACTGAAAACTTCCCAGGGAACTGGTTGAAGACCTATCAATTAAGAAACTTCCAACAAGATTGAAGAAAGCACTAGGAAAAAATATTGTGTATGGAAAAATCCGACACTGTAAAGGGATGGACTAGATGACTTACCCGAAATAGATCTTTTCCATATCTAACTTCTATAATGGAATCTTGTGAATAGCTTTCCACAAAGTGAAGTTTAATTGTAATCACAAGAGGTTAATAACAATAATAGTACTTAGCACTTACACAGAGCTTTACATCTTCAAAGTGCTGTCCAAACACTAACCAATTAATGCTCAAAACACCCCTGTGAGGTATGCACTGCAAGATTTATAATGTCAGGCATTTACAGTAGAAATGAGGGTTGCAGAATGTTGCATGCATGTCAGACACCTGGCATTTCCAGTGCATCCTTTCATATAAAATTTAAAATACTAAAAAGTGCCCATTCACAAGCATCCTGTCAATTATTTAAAATCAATTATAAATTTCAGTCAGCTCATTTGTTCTTTCAAGCAGCAGCTCTAAATACAGTTGGGAATACCCTAACATGTTGGCCAGTAAGTCACTAATCTGCCCATAAAGGTCAAGTGATAAAAACTGGTCCTGCAGCATACCCTGAAAAAATAAATACATGAGTAAATATGGGCTATTTTGGAACAACCTCATGGCCGTTATGGAGAACACCCTTCCAGCATCCCCCTGTATATTATATTGAGGGGGATCTAGCATCAGCGCATCTGCTGATCCCTACAGTGACCGTATATCATGAGGGAGGGGCAGTCTCCCAGGTAGAATGGTCCCAGGGTATTTAGGGCTTTACAGGTCAAAAAACAGCACCTTAAAATCTAGCTAGAAACTCTCATGAAATCAATGAAGGTTTTAGAGCATAAGTGTCACATGTTTTCTATAGGATGCCCAGCTTAACAAGCAGATAGCTGGCTTCACTAGTTCCAGCTTCCAAATGAACTTAAGATGTAGCTCCCCACAAAGTGCATAGCAATAATCTAACCCTGAAGTAACAATGACATGGATGATAATAGCAAGAACTGCCTTTGAGAGCACCACCACTACTAAATGCAGCTGTTCTAGCAGACCCTAAAGTTATCCACTCAGGTTACCAATGATAGCTAAAAGCCCTCAGCTTGAGGCTCTGATATAATTTCTGCCACCTCTTCCATTTGTTTCTCCTAACCTACAAGCATCACTTCCATCTCAGCTGAGTTTAGTCTCCGACATCTCACTCACATCCAGCCCCCAATCTCCACCGGACACTGGACCAGTCTATCAACTGATTCTGTTGGATAAGTCAAGAGGAGCATTAACCGAAATGTCATCAGCATCCAATAACAGTGAAGCCCCAAATGTCCTCTGTTAATGCTCCCAACTGCCTCATATACTTGATCAACAAGACAGGCAATAAAATGGATCTCTGTCATACACGACAGTGGTCTTGGAGCTGATGAATTATTATCTAATACCATTTTATGGGGCCTTTGAACTAGGAAAGAACAAAGTTACTTCAAGGCAGCCCCATCCATTCCTGCCATGCAGGGAAGCTGAGCTAATATCAGCAGCATATTGACAGCTGATCATTGTCTATCACTGGGAGATTAGTGATCAATGCAACCAGAGCATTCTCTATCCCAAATCAAGTGTGTACCCAAATCAACAAGAGTCAGGTAGATCTGAGTCAATTAGATGCTGTGGAAGGTGTCTCACCACAAACTCATCAATAACCTTACACAGAAAAGGAAGGTGCAGCACTAGTTGTTAGCTAACTAGATTGTCAATTGCAAGAGATGATATTTAGAGCAATGGAAGCATGCAGGTCTCTTTCAAAGCTGGCAACATCCTGCCCTCCCTAACAGAGGCACTGGATTTTCAGCAATATACCCAATAATTCCCAACCAATCCTCACCAGGCAGGAAGGACATGGGTCTAATACATAGATTGGGGTATAAAGTTCTCCCCACATTTCTGGCTTCAGTGGGTGATGCTAGTCAAAACTGAAAAAAGAGAAGACATTCCAAATGTCCCCTCAGGATTGTGTCTTCTACTACAAATGATGTTTATAGTTAAGATATTTTCCTAGCAAAATATCTAGAAGTTTCCTTGCAATGGGAGAGTCTTGAATCTGCCGTTGAACTGAAGCATCTTGGATTATTCAAGTTATCCACCACTTTAAAACAAATCCACTGATGAAGATCCTGTGACTCTCTTTTTTACCACCTGTTCAGCCATGGATTTCTGGAAAGCCCTACTTTGTAGTGTAAAACAATTTAGCTTGCAAGCTACAGATAAAAAGTAGGTGGGTGCCATGTCTTTTCATGTCACTAAAACCGACATCGCATTGTACATTTTGGATATCTGAGCTCTGTTCATGGATGTTTCCTCTCATGAAGCGTGAGCAATGACAAGAGAATTACTCTACCAACTTTTGCTCACCTAATAAATTTGCAATTTGAAAAGATTATGCCAAAAGAATTTTCATACATATATTGTCCAGTTTGTTCGATCTGTTTCTCTTCGGATATCTCAACTTCATACATATATTTCCTCCAACATACCAGGAAATTTATGGTATAAGGATTGCTTACCTGTTGCCTGGGTTATGTCATGTCCATCTTTGATGTAGAAAGTTGGGGGAAAACTGATTTTAAATTCCTCATCCTGAACTTCAAGGCTCTGCACAACTGCTCCTGGCTACATCTCATCTCTCATTTCTTCTTGCTCCTTTCATTCTTCTCCTTGATGCCCCCAGCCTTACTGTTCATTTGTGTCTTTCCCCACTCTTGTCTTCATGCCTTCTTCCATGTTGCTCCTTGTGCCTCAATAGCTGTTCTCTATTCCACTCCCTCTTTAAACAACTCATATCTGTTGTAAACCGTGCAAAATGTTAAGCTACCTACAGAAAGCTGCCTCATCCCCATTATTAAAAATGCTGTTGCATCACTCAAAGATGGAACCATCCTCAGGGTCAATCTGAGCATTTCATGACTGGATTTTGTTCATTTGCTAGAGTGTAAGCTCCTTGGGGCCCATCTTCTGTCTGGCCCTGCAAAACCAAACATTCTACGGATAATTAAATAAAACATACACAATATTTTTTTTAAAAAATTTCACTTGGTTCAGTTTAAAAGTTCTTTTACAAATATGAACAAATGTATCTGTCATCAGTTTTTTACAGAACTAAGGTATTGTAGAGTACATCCCCAATTCATATGATCTCTTTTGCATGCTAGTATTTGCACTGGGGAATTTTCATTAACTGATGATGACAGGGTATATGCCAGAAATTTACAGACATTTTTCTGAGCAAGGGATTACAGTTGTCCACCCTCATTGCAGGGACTATAGGTAGCAACTGCCATGGAGAAATGGAGATGGGCTTAATGGAATCTGAATCTTTCTGGAAGGAGAAAGCTGCATTAGAATGGACAGAGTTTGGGGAATCATTACTCTGGGAAATGAAATGGAAAGGGAGAAGACCCTCCCCTTAGTCAAAACAGCAATAGAAGGCTCTGGTTGCAGGACCCTTAACAATAAAAGAAACTGACAGCAGGATGCAGTTTTCCTTATTATTGTTCTTCATTAAGCACTTACTGTGCAAAGACACATATCAAGGTAGTCCCAGCCCCAGAGAACTTAAAAACCTGGAAGACTTCATAGAAAGACAAGCTGCGCTGGATGGACCTAAAGAAAGGAATCACTAGATAGATTTCAGTAAGGGAAGGAATCTTTCTTTTTCATTCCTTTTTTGTAAGCCTGGAGGAAGAATTGAGTCTTTAGAAGGTTTTAGAATGAAGACGGGGTGAAGACATGGTTCAACAGGAAGAGAAGGTTATTCCAAGAACTGAAGGTAGCACTGAGAAGACTATGAAAGGGTGTCAAGGCTATCACCATTGGATAGAGTGAAGGAGGGAATTTGATAAGAGAAAAGATCCAAGTTGTAGGCCAAGGTCCTTTCTGTTTAAACCCTGCCTGTGAAAGCCATTGTTTTGTACTGAACTGAAGCAACAAAGGGACTAGATTCAGGCTGCAGCAGCAGCTTCTCACTAGAAATGGATTAAAATCAGATACTTCAGCAATGGGTACAACAAAGTAAAATAGTCAATTCCCAGCACAATGAATAGCAAGTTGACCACATGTGCACAAACATCTCCTCAATGGCTCAACGTCTGAGTCTTCCAGTGTCTGTTTATCATATGCTCATATATAGAACTTTTTAAAAAATCCAGTTTTAGGTAGGTAGCATTCAGAGAACTTGTGTTTTATGACAAACCTCATCACTTTTAGGGTTTATCAATATAAATGGAAGGGAGCATGCGACACTGGAGAGTTCCACTGTTTGAAACATGGAGAAATACATCCCAATCACATATGATGTGGCAGGCTAATACTAACCCCTCACTCTAATGTTATTATTCACTCTTCCAGAGGGCTACAGTGCAGATCAAGCCCTATGTTTGAAATGAAGTCTCTGTAGGATTTTAAATTTTCTCCTGCAATTTTAAAAGTACTACATTCCTAAGGCTTTCAGAAACAGATTTGTCTACTAAATTTACTATTAATGGTTAATTTTATTCAAGCTGGGTTGTTGTTTTTTTAAAGCAGCTACAGAACTTCAAACAAGGTTGTTGTTTTTCTCATGTCATCAACTACCACAGCTCAGAGTCACAAGTTATCGTCCTTCATAACAAGATCATCGTGTTCTTTAGTATAATCACTGGCTGATGTACTTCCCATATCCTGTGTTCACTTTGAGTGACAGTGACAGAGAACTCCATTCTTAACCATATCTTAAGGGCTCTGTGTATCTTGGATATTATAATTCCCACTTTTACAGCCTCTCAAAATCCCTACTCTCTAACCTCCAGCAGATCAGAATGCTACAGTCAGAACAGTCTCTCATTCCAGGAAATGGAAACATCTTGTACCCCTTTCCTCAGCATCCAATTTAACCCAAAATCCAATTCAGACTTAACATTACATCCCACAATGATTACATACATGAAAGAACAACAAAGAGTCCTTGTGGCACCTTAGAAACTAAAATATATTTGGGCATAAGCTTTCAAGGACTCTTAGTTGCCCAAATAAAATTAGTCTCTAAGATACCACAAGGACTCCTCGTTGTTTTTGCTGATACAGACTAACAGGGCGACCCCTCTGAAACCTGTCCTATATGCAAAAGGAGCAGTAGGAATGTGATACAGCTGAAAACCAACACTCACAACTGGAGCCAGAATTCACAGCTAGCAGCTCGCTGTGGACCACAATCAATTGCTCTGCAGACCACCAGTCGTTGATGGATGACAGTTAAAGAACTTCTGCTTTATTTCATCTTAATGCCCCATTTTGCCTTTCTTCTTGTATGACAAGCATAGAACCTAACTGTGCAAAGCATTGTGGGTCACAATATGAAAAAAAACCCTAATGTCTGGTCAGTTCAGCAGTCTAGTACACTTGACCAACTGAGTCTCTCTTTGCAGTTACTATGACCATGTATTCATTACTCTATCACACACAAGGCCCCACTCTACTCAGAAATAGAGGGTTTTATTAATTTAAATATGAAAACTTAAAATACAACCAGCATAACATTTCCAATAATGAATGGATAATTCCTTTTTTTTTTCTAAATGAAAGTTAAAAATACTAGAGTATTTACTAGAATAAATAATTCTGCAGGTGTATTCCACGGCAGTTTCCACAGATGAGAAAATGCAAAATAGAATCTCAGGAATGTAGGGCTGGAAGGGACCCAAGAGGTCATCTAATCCAGCCCCCTGCACTGACCAAGTATACCTAGACCATCCCTGACAAGTTTTTGTCTAACTTCTTCTTTAAAATCTCCAAACAGAGGAATTGCACAACCTCCTTTGGAAGCCTAGTCCAGTGCTTAACTACCCTTATAGTTAGAAAGTTTTTCCTAATAGATAACCTAAATCTACCTTGCTTCAAATTAAGCCAATTATGCTTTGTCCTACTTTCATCAGTGTGCATAGAGAACAATTGATCACAGTCTTCTTTATAACAACCCTTAACATCATGAAAGACTGTCATCAGATCCCCGCCCCTCCACCCCCATCCTGTTTAATCTTGAGAAAACATGTCCATTTAAAAAACAAAACAAAACAAAAAAACAACAACAACTTTTCTTCATAGGTCACGATTTCTAAACTTATCATTTTTGTAGCTCTCCTCTGGACTTTCTCCAATTTCTCCATGTTTTTCCTAAAGTGTGGTGCCCAGAACTGGACACAGTAATCCAGCAGAGGCCTCACTGGTGCTGAGTAGAGCAGGACAAGCACCTCTGGCATCTTACACTAGACACTCTTTTTAATACACCCCAGAATATTAGCCTTTTTTTTTTTTTGCAACTGCATTACATTGTTAACTCATATTCAATTTGTGATCTACTATAACACCTAATTTTTTTTAAGCAGTTATTGCCTAGACACTTATTCCCCATTTCATAGTTGTGGTATTTGATTTTTCCTTCCTAAATGTAGTGCTATGCCCGTGTCTTTATTAAATTTCATTTTGTTGATTTGAGACCCATTCTCCAATTTGTCAAGGTCGTTTTGAAGCTTAATCCTGATTAAAGTGCTATCAACCCCTCCCAGCTTGGTGTCATCTGCAAATTTTAAAAGCATATTCTCCACTCCATTATCCAAGTCATTAATGAAGATATTGAATATGCAGAGGCCTGATTATGTGTACACATCTGTATGCTTTTATTCCCTATATTATGGGTGGTCGCTCTCCCTCTCTCGTGTATGTATATATTTTACACACACACACACACACACACACACACACACACACACACACACACACACACACACACACACACACACCAAAAATGTGCAACACAATCTGCTGTGATTGTCATCTGTATCCATGGGGGAAAAATATGAAACAGGTTGAGAGCCAATATAATTACCCAATCATATGCCAAATTACCATATTAGCAAATGTAAGTGTCTCTCTTTTGGTTTAGTAGCCCTAATGTTCTCCAGGTTCAGGAAGTTAGTTTGATTGACAGTTAGAGGAATAAATTGAATTAAGCCCTATTATTACTTCACTGTAAAATAATATATTAAAACACCACTTGTACTTTCCTAGTCATATTTTAATTATTTCTTTCTTTTGCTATGGTGCAAAATTCAAGCAGTTTACTAGGATTCAAACCCTTTAGGGACTTTTGTGTGTCATGCAAACCCCCATATTGAGATTGTTTTGATGCTGTGATGACTTCTACTAAAATTTTTAAAATACTGCTCAAGCTTTAACAGTTGCATGACATTTGTTTGGTACAAAACTCAATTCCATTCTGTCAAAGCTGCAGAAATGAGTGAAAAGCACCTTTAAAGTGTCCCTTTACAATCCCTAGAGCAAATTAAGGCTGAGTGCACAGCTACTGTGCTGTATCTCTCTCAAAGGAGTTACAATAGTAAGTGAAAGCGCCATTTACAACTTGCTTTGTGTATAATCAGCGGAAACAAAAGATATAACAACAACAAGAATAAAGGACTTTCTTCAACACATCCCCAAAGGAATTAAGAGAAAAAGAACAGTGGGCATTCCCTTCTGTGTGGAAAGGTTTTCAGGCACTACATATTCTGGGTCACAGAAGAAACATGGCAAATTTCCCCCTCTCATATTTTCTTTGTTTACCAAGTTCACCCACGGGCAGTAAGGAATGCATTGAGGAAGAAAGACATGACTAATACTCTTTTGACAATGAAATGAAACGAAACAATAGGCCAAGGCAAGTAAAGCAGAATTGAGATGGTAGTGGGGTCTGGTAAAAGAGGGAAAGGGGTGCTAATGATGTGGTGTTGATAGTGAAACATAGCGAACAGAGCTGGAAGAAATAAGAAAAGAGAAGGAAGAAACCAACCTAAATGTCATCTCCAGCTGTAGGCAGAGTAACCGCCAGGGAGAGACAGATTGTAACTAAAGGCTCCAAGAACAGTAGTGGGAGTGTCAGAGAAATCTCCAGCAAATGGAAGAAACAGGATGGTGTCACAATTGGAGGACATGCTCATGGTCCATTCCCCACTACCACAGAAGCTGCCAAAAGTCAGGTTGATGAGCTTGAACTGAAGCTTCAGGAGGAAAGGTATTTTCTCCTCACTTGAGAGAGGAAGTTAAACATTTTTTTTTTCCTTTTCTTAGAACATACTAGACCAAAGATAGAAGCACCAACACAAATCAGCATCAGGACAGAAAGGTACCTTTTCAAAGGCAAAGCGTATGTGTGTGTGTGTGTGTGTGTGCACGTGCGCGCGCACTAGGAGGAGTTGGGAGTATGATGAGGTCCAGAAAATGAACTCTCAGCACAGGAGGCAACACTTGCAACAGCCTTCTTTCATTCTGGCATTTAGGATTAAAAGTCCAGAGAAGGCACCCACTTATCACATGCCGATGAAGGAGCTCATATACAATTACCTACAGTGCTTGGGGACTTTTGGCAGACATACATCTTACGTCAAAAGTGTAATTGCACTTGGCAAATCCATACGCAGTCTACCATGATAGATACATTTTGGATTGAGTATACAAAAATATTTTTCCTACTATGTGGGGAACAGAAAATGGAAGAAGAAGAGGCATCTTAAAAGAATGGGAATACTGGGCAGGAAAGAATATGTGTAGCACAAAAGTGATTCCTAATTCAGTATCTTGACAGACATCACTGGAGAGAAATGCACAGAAATGTACAATTCTGACTGAGAAAAGCTAGGTATTACCTGTGGGAAGAGATTTCACCATATATAGGCTAGATTGCTGGCACCTCTTATTTGGAATAGGATGTTCTTCCCACAATGAGGGGGAAGATATGTAAAGGATGAGATATTCCGAAGTTTATATAAAATTCCAGTTAACACAATATTAAAAGAGATGTCCATGAAGGCAGGGTTTTGGCTTTGCAATTTATGGCACTAGATGTTCCTACTTACTTTGTAGCACACATTTTTAAGGATAGAAATCCAGCGAGATAGTCAGGGAAGATAGAATCCATGTTGTACTAACACAATGTTTTCAGAAGAGGTAGCATAAGAAAACAGATGGAAGAAGGTTAGGTTTGTGGACTGCACATATATTTGAAAAGAAAAACAGGCACTCTTGGAAACAGACAAGCAACTGAGAATTCCAGTGGAATAGCCAGGCTGCACTGGCTAGACAAAGAGGGAGATACAGCAGGAAAAAGCAATGTATATACATAGCGGTATCTCCCAGCTCCAGATATGCTGGCAGTGCACTTGGAAGGAATTTTTTAAACATAAGAGATACCGACGTTAAGATTCACACTGAAAAATGTTTTAAATTCTTCAAGAATGTATTGAATGAGTTAACTTTGGTTTGCTCCAACTAGAATGGAGTGTGAAGTCAATAGCATACATTTTGTACAAACCCATCTGATGCAATATGCAAAAATCATTTTTGATCATTTTGTGTTAATAAAGGTTTGATATCTCCATGCCAATCCAAGAATATTAGCGAGCTACTGGAGAAGCAATTGGGAAGGTTCTAGAGCAATGTAGTATATTTGCAAGGAGTTCTAACTTACTTGATATTTTTGAGTTTATGATGTATTAGAGATGAATTTAAAACCAAAATCCTGGATCCAAATAGCTGAACTTTAGGGGATACTGATGCCAACTTTGCATCGCCCCTCACCCCCTGCTCACTTTAGGTCGAAGTCTGTGAAAGAAGAAAATTCCATTGCTACTGTCTGGCTGAATTTTCTGTCTGAAAATTCCATTGCTACTGCACACCTAAATGTCATCTTCCAAAAAAAAGGACTATTTTAATGTAAGGATTTTACTGATAATTAATGATATATATATAGGATATGCTTTAATAATAGTGTATGGAACAACATGAATTGATGTCATTTTTTGTTGTAGGTGAGGCATACATTTTGTAGCAAAAAAGAAGAGGAAAGTAGGGTGAGCACAATTTGCTTCTGTAAAATAAAAACACAGAAGACCACTTTTTACTGTCTGGTTTGCGAATGGCTAATATCTAAAGGCTTTATCATGCCCTCAATCCAAGTCCCATCACATCAATGGCAGTACTAGAAGTGGACGGAGAAGGTATGCAAATAGACTGTAGGATGGCAGAGGGACAATGTAAAACTTTCCAACAACTCTTTTCTTACTTTTTGGAATGATAAGGAGGAAAATTCAAATTAGATATTGGATTATAATTTTTTTTCTTCTCTCTCTCTCTCTGTTCCCCCTACCTCCTTATTTTAAAGACTAAATAGGAAACATGGATGCTTGTGAATCAAAATGGAAGTTTAAAAAAAAAGTCTAGAATTAAGGTTTTTTTAATTGAGAAAAAGCTGAATTAGATGAAATTTTGTTAACACTACATATGTATTTGGATTAATCAATTAAGTCCACTATCCAGTGTCTGACAGTGGCCAATAACTGATGGTTCACTGGAAAGCCAAAAAAAGAAGATTGACTCACACTGTACTTAGTAAATTGAGCAATGCTGGACATTTAGAAAGAGAAAGAAGAGGCTATAATCCTGTGGTGATTAACACATGTCCTGAAGCACTCATTTTAGCATGTATTGCCACAAATGTCATTGGTCAAAATTATCCTACTCTCTGAAAAAAATACATCCTTCTGCCATGTTGATACAGAATTTTTGCTGTGAAAATACTTCATTTTATACACAAGACCAATCAGGAACAAGCAAGAGACAGATTTCTTTTGCTAGTATTTAGCTTCCCATAATGGAAAGATTGGCTTGGTGGTTTGTTTTCTAGAGAGAGAGTTTACTTGCCAAGCAGTTTTGTATGTGTTTGTTGTCAACAGATTCTTACAGCTCTGTTAATAAAGCTAGATGGAGAGAGAGGAAATGGAATCTAGATGTAGTATCAGTACTTTTGTCCAGTGCTGTGCCAAGGGAGTTGGTCCCTTATCAGTGAGAGGTTGAAATGCCCTGCAAGGCATAGCATGCCCTCAATTCCAGCTGTTACAGCACCTTGAGAGACTGGACCCTTCACTTCTTACTTTAGAATCATTAGACTCAAGAGATGTGGACAAACAGAAGAGTCTTTGCTGAAAATGTATTGATTAAAGCGCAGCTTTGCTGCTGGATCAACAATTAAACATTTTTTTTAAATGCCCCAAACTCAGATAAGACACAGCTAGTTGCCTGTGTAGAAGTGGGATGTTTCTCTAGTCTCTTTACTCATTTTACAAGGGTTAGGAACTAGGTACAGGGGAAAGATGGTTAACATTAGGTCCTCTTTAGCCCTGTCTTAACCCAGTCATTTTAAAAAGTCCTTGCTAAAGATAAAGTTATGCACTTATCTAAAGACAATGGCTTTAGCCAATGGCTAAAAACAAAAAAAAATTGCACTGAGCTACTCACTGAAAAGAAGTCTGTATTCTGAAGCAATTTGAAAACAACACCTATCACACTCTTAATACAAAAACACATTTAAAAAGACCAAATCAAAACACAAACCAAGTTGTATTTCACATGTTTAAATATGGAAATACTGGGAAGTTGAGCTGGAGACAATACACAGTATGATCCTGCAGCCTTTTGATGGGCAAAACTCCAGTCGACTTCAGGGAGAATTTTGCCTTCATAATAAAGGCTGCTACATCAGGCCTCAAAACAGATCACATATTTAATTGCATTTAACTTCCCTTTTTTAAGAAAAGGAAAGAGCAAAAAGCACTGAGTAAATTGTGGTAAGGATTCGGCATGGCATGTGCATTTAAGCAGTCTTAAAACTTTAATAAAGCCCCAATCTCAATCTCATTTGGCCACTCATTTTGGCAGGCACAGGATCAGACTTCCAGTTCTCATACAAGAATGACATAGAAACTGCCAGAAATAGGTAAGAATGCACTGAAAACATCTTTTCTCACTCAGACTTTAAAACATTTTCTACTGCGTGTGCACACAAATTTGCCTCCCTCTCAATTTTCAGTCTTTCCTAACTCAGTCCCTGATTCAGTGAGGTACTTAAACAAGCATGTGCAGCATTACATTAAGCATGTGAGTAGTCCCCACATGTTTAAGAACCTTGCTAAATCAGGATCCACAACTTCAAATATTTTTTTAAATTTTGGTCATAGAAGTACTATTTGTATAAAGAGGTCAGAGTTCTGCTCTTTTTGAGTTATCTAGATGGGAAATAAATATTATGCAACTTTTTTAAATCTCAAAAAAAGCAGTGAGCATTTTAACAAAGTATTAAAAATCAAAAATCTTACTACCTTTGGCCAAACTAAGTATGGAAAAGTTTAGGCTAACTGGTGATTTTTTTTAGTAAGCTATGGGTGTGTGAAAGCAGGGGAGATGATCACTTAAATTGTTTTTCAGCCTTAACATTACCACTGGCTACTAAGTGAGTGCTATAACATATAATCATTTCACTTACAGCCTTACGTGAAGAACTATATGATTGCAAATATTCAGCCTTCTACCTTCAAGATTTTTTCCCTGTGATTAACCTTCCTTGATATGGCATGCAAGCCTCAAACTTGACGCTGATGTAAATGAATCCTGAAATTATACCTCACTCTATCAAAAAGGTAAAGTGTTAAGATGAACTTTTGAACTTTTTCACAGTTGCACATGAAGGACCTATCTAGCAATTGTAGATTTACAGAGAAAAGGAAAGATAAATGGATCAGAAAACATCATAAATATGGACTTGTCTATGTTAGAAAAGTGGAACCAGTGTAAATAAATCAATTTAAAATTCGGTCTAGTTACACCACTTTAAACTCCTTACATAGACATGATAAACCAGTTTAAACTCTGTTTATGCTGGTTTAGATAAATTCAATGAATTAAGATAATGGATTAAGCTAATCCAATGTAAACACAAATTAAAAGGGGTTTAAACATGTCTGTATTAGAGGTTTGCACCAGCATAACTAAATTGGCATGGACACACCGATGCAAAAATCTTGTTTGTAGACTAGCCCTTAGTTGACATTTTCAAAGAAGGCTGAGAAGAAATACAATTTCGCCAATAATTGCCACTTTATTGCCAATCTTGTCATATTTGAATCTTTTTCTTAAAGCCCCAGCTTCTGGAAGCATTTCATTAGGTGAAAATCTCAGCTTTCATTTAAACAAATAAGTTTCCAGACCCCATGCGTGTGAAGAAAGGCTTTGAAGCATGAAATGAGTGAGCCCTAAAGGCCCAGAAACCAGAAGGCAAATAAAATATATCCCAATTTCTTTTTAAAAGCTCATGATTTTAAGCTGATCTCAGGATTTTGAACGGGGGCTGACTCATAATTTGTGAACACTTGGAAAATCCTAGCCACTGTGCAGGGCACTTTATTTGTTGATAGACTAAACTTGGACTTGATTCTTCACTGCTTTCACACTTTCTATAGTCATTTATACTTGCAAAAAATGAGTGTGAAGAAGTATAAAATGCTACCACTGGCATGAGTAGAGAATTCAGAGTTAGTTGCATTTTCACACCAGTTTGCACAGGTATAAATGACTACTCAAGGGGCAAGGAGAGCAGAAAATCAGACCTCTTGTTTCTAAAAAAGTTTTTAGTTACTTTTAAAAATGTAATTATTTGAAGTCTATGGAAGAACTGCTCCTCAACTAGTGGGAAATGGGATAGTTGTTATCAAATCACCTCTTCTCCAAAAGGAATATGAAATCTGTTTTCAGGACACTTCAGTACATTTTTTGCAATATTCATTAAAGAGTCGCAATTTACAAGTCCATTTGGAAAAAGATTGTTTTTTAAAATAGTCACTAAATGAAAGGAAACATTGTGTGAACATATAACTTGCCACTTTCCTTTGGAAACCATAATTTAAAATTTCTCATTTGCAAATAATTAAAAAGTAAACTCCCATTAATTTGTACTCAAAATGGTTTAAAGCAGAAAAATATAACTCAAAGTGGGTAACTTTCAGAATCTATGGAAGATTTTAATGATGAGTTCTGAAATCTGAAGGGCTCAATAGGTAAATAAATCATGATTTTGCTATAGAGCCAATTGTTTGTTGAGGCTATGACTCTCTGTAAACCTTGAGAATATAAAAGTTTTTTAAAAAAAAACAACAAAAACACCCTCTATCATCATCATCATAAACAGGGCACTAACCAATTTAAAGTTATGTTTATCTGGCAAAAATCATCCCTTTTATAGAAACAAAATAAATAAATCATGCAGCCAAACCTATGTGAATCATTCCTAACTTTTTTTTTTTAAATCAAAAATTATATGGGATATAAAGACCTACTACTGGCTTACTTTTTTTTTTTTAATGTTACATTCCTTAAGAACATTTACATGCATTCCTGATACACACATTGATAACTGAGGAATAATTTTCCTTATAACATGCTTTATAATACAAGGTAAAATATAAAAAAGTAGTTCAATGCACTGTGAATGTGTATTATAAAAAGAACACAATATGTATTGTAAATCTATATAAAATCACACACACACACACGTACGTGTATGCATGTTTCATATCCGCACATTAAATATTTACACATATATAAATATTCAACAAGGGGAAAACCCTTATCTTTGAGATTCTCCTCAACTCATATTTATAAATTTCATGTATTTATTTATCTATTTATTTTTTTAACAAGACTGGCAGAATTTCTCCAACTTCCCCTCACTTTGAGCTCAAAACTTGCAAGGTGCTGAGCACTCTTAACTGTACGAGTTGACTGTGTACAGCACCCTGCTGGATCAAGCCCATTCAGTCTTGTGTGTATATATTTGAGATTATGCCACACCATTGAGAAATCAAATACATCAAGACATTGTGGGCCTGATGAAGCTATGCCAACTGGATCCAGCTGAGAAACTGGACGAATATCATTATTATAATACTCTTAATAATATGAGCAATTTAGACTAATGCCAACTTTTATTCACGCACCATTCATGTGTCACAAATATTTTATGAAATGGTTTACAATTTGCTGCATTTTAATTTAAGAGTGATCAGAGAATATGATCATTTCTCATTCACAAAAATAAAAAAATTATTAAACTTCCCAGTCACACATTGTCGGTATATATTAAACATTAATACACACATGTGCACGCACACATCCATACCCACAGAGTACACATGGTGATAGATATTTATATAAAGAAACATACATACATAAGAACAACATCAGCCTTTACTTACACCAGTGTAACTCCTTTGACTTCAATGAAGTTGCAAGAGTGCAATTAAATGAAGAACGTGATTCATTGGGCGGGGGTGTGTGTGTGTGTGTGTGTTGTGAATGCCCATGCACACATATAAGCATTATGGCCAACTTTTTCCACTTTTGGGTGCCTAACATTAAGCACCTAAATGAAAATGGCCTGATTTTCAGAGATGCACCCACAAGTTTCATTTAAGTCCCAGATACATATATCCACACCGTTTATTTTCACATTAAGCCACATAAACATTGACTACAAATAAAACATAATGTAAACCTGTAGCAAACAACTGAACTCATGAAATTTCAGTAATATATCAGATAACTTATTATACAATAAATAAATCACACACTCCAATAAGTAAAAAAAACAAAACAACCACACATCAAATAAAAATTCAAAGGGACTGAGAAATATGAGCATGACTTCATAATAACATCTCTTTACAAGGGCTATATGTGCATAGCTATCCCAAACCCCACACTATTTCTGTATTCAATAATCCTGTTTAAAATTTTGCTAGAAATCATTACAACTAATGTAAATTAGATGGCTCTATTATCCCCGTTTTACAAAAAATTCCCAGAAATGCACAGCGTTTGATTATTTCTTGACTTTGTTCTTTTTTATTCTAAAATTAAATCCTTCTGATTCGTGTAAACCATTATTACAAAGAAATGTTTAAAAAAATGTAAAAAGGAATGAGGGAGTAGTAATGGTAACATACAGTACCATGAGCTGCTTTGGCCTCCCAGTCAGTGGTGTACAGTTAACAGATCACTCCTGGCCTTCAGCAGACAGAAGGGGGCGGGGGGGAAACAGATCTGGGAGCAGAGTAGTGAGGAGGGAGGGGGAGAGAAGGGAAAAGGAGATCTGGCAGTTTACGCAAGAAGGCAACTCAGCTCCTTTCTGGTGCATTTCTTCCCCCTCTCTCCCAACCTCTTTGCGTGTGTCTTGTCATATTTTCTTCAGCTGTTAATTGTCTGGACTGAGAGATTTTAAAAAGCCACAGTTTAGGAAAAGCGAAACCCTTCTAAGCGGCTATCACAGCAAGTCAGCTTCACACTGCCGGGTAAAATTTTCCAAGGGAAGTGTTCTTCTGATAGTTCCTGAGTCTCTAAGTTACCCTCCCTCCCCCTTTCCCCACCACACACACTCCCCTTGAGGCCTGAATGCACTTGTGGCAATAAAACATTCATGCGACTTGGAATTTTAACACAATGCCATTTCCCTAGTTTAACCTGAAAGGAATGCACTAGTCACAACAGACTACATCATCCTGCCATTAAGCCCTGCCAAGGAACCGCTTTTTTGGCTGTGCTGGGCCAGCTCTGACGGGAAAGGAGTACACAGACCCACACACAGAGCAGAGGGGCCACCTCTGCTTCCTCAACCTTATCCAGCAACACCCTGCTCTTAACCATGACCCCTGACCCGCTTTTGCATTGTGACAGGCTTGTGGTGCATGTGTCACTTCAGAACTTCTGCAGAGTCACAACACTGAGCAGGCAACTCCAGCATTTCACTAATCTGCTCCGCTGTTTCAACAGGCACTTGGTCAATTGCCAGAGGGTGTGGGGGATTGTGCTTTTTTTTAAATATATATTATTGTTACTATTGAAAGTTGTGCATTTAAGCCTAAAGATACTTCCCCTGCCCACCCCCACCAGTCCCCCTTTATTTATTTTTTTAAGGGTCAACTTTTCATTTGCCAGTGGTAATCAGGTTACCAGATAACAGATAAAACAGTTTGCTTAGAGGACTAGTTACCAAAGCTGCCAGCCCTTTGGCAATCTAGTGGCATTCTATTTATTCTGTAATAAAAGAGAAGTATTTCCTTGACAATTATCGGGAACGCTGATGGGAAAGGGAAGGTGCTAAGAGTCTTGTTTGCCCTCTGTTGCCCTTTTGTGTAGTGTGACCGTATTATTCCAATGCAAATAGGAAGCATAGTACCATAGCACCAGGACATACATATTATGTACCTGTTATTTTGATTTCCGAAGCTATAAACATAAATCATCAACTCTTGGATTTTCTTCTCATCTCATCTGAATGACAGACAGCACAGCAAATCTCTGGGTAGAGATTTTTGGAGCTCTTTGCTTTGATTCCACCCACTTCTTCACAGCCCAGTTGAATTCTTCCATAGCTGTATTATCCTTTCCTTTAAGCTGTTCATAAGACACTAAAACAGACAGCCAAGGAAACATTCTCAAAACACTGGAAAATATATCCATAAATATTTAGAACCTATACTAGAAAAAGGGAATGGATACCCATTGTCCTCTCTGCTCTGAACCTCAAGGATCTGTATACCCAGCATTTTGGAGTAAGTGGGAGTGAGCCTCCTAGCCCAAATATACTTCTACCCAGATATAACGCAACCCGATATAACACTAATTCAGATATAACACGGTAAAGAAGTGCTCTGGAGGGGCGGGGCTGCGTGCTCTGGTGGATCAAAGCAAGTTCGATATAACGCAGTTTCACCTGTAACGCGGTAAGGTTTTTTGGCTCCCGATGACAGTGTTATATCAGGGTAGAGGTGTAGTTATATAGAGAGAGCTCTGACATTCCAGCTTGAGCTGTGAAGCCCAACCTCCACTAGGTTCCCACGCCCATCTGCGACTTCCAGTGCTGTGTATACAGCTATTTTTAGAGCATTCACGTGAGCCTCGCGAGCCCAAGTCTGTCAGCGATGGTTGGGAGGCTCACTCCCGCTCAGTCCAAAATGCTACATAAACATACCCCAAGTGGCTTGTTACAAATCAGTGTCTACAGAAATCAAATTAGGAGGTAAAAACATCCTCTGTTCTGTAGAAGTAGATACTAATTTGTAAGTCATGGTGCCTGATTTGCACTTCTTTATAACCGAATGTTTATTATTTATACACAACCAGGTATGTGCAAATGCTTTACAGAAGGACACCAGGGGATGAGTCCATTGCCCAAGGAGCTTACAATCTGAATTAAATTTTAATACAAGAGGAAGGAAGAAGAAAAGTTTAGGCCATTGAAACATTAGGAGATATGCTTATTGTTACGTAAGAAAGGAACAAGATGCCTAATTTATTAAAATTTGGGACCACAGTCAAGGTCAGATACTTAATTACCCAGGAAGTAGGGGAAGAAATTTAGCTAGAAAAGATGCAATGTACAAAGGTACAGTAGGTGAAGATGATGTGCAGGAATGACCCAGGTTTGTTAACAAGGACTAATTTATGTAAAACAGAATCGTTTTCCCTAGCATCTTGCTCTTAAGTATGCACCAGGACTCACTTGTCCACTATCAACTTGAGTAAATTTATGTGTAGGATGATTTACTCCAGGTCCCTCGGGTTGAGACCTCAGCTTGTCTGAGCAGTATGTATTTTCAGGAAATTCTACCTGGTTCTGAGATACCATTTCCTAGAACAACATGGAACTTAGGAATGTAGGAACTGCCAAAATGGATCCGACTGTGGCCAGGACCAGATACTTCAGAGAATGGTGTAAGAAACCCAGTACTGGACGATTATGGAATAACCTGCCCATAGGGAAAGGGTTTTCAGAAACCCCAATCTGTTACAGGTTGACTTTGCCCTGAAGCATTAGGGTCTGAAGTGACCATATGTCCTGTTAGAATCAGGACAGTCACGGTTTTTCATATGACATCCCAATATCCCAGGAACTTCTTTCAGGTTACCTGCAATGTTCTGGCTTTTTATTTCGGCTGACACTGTGGTTATATATGGGGGGATTTTTTTTTTCCAAAAAAAAATGTGTTCAAGATTTATTAGTAGACAGGGTAGAATTTGCTTTACGTTTATCAAGAATAAAAAGTCCTGTGGTATAAGTATTCAGAGTGATGAACAGTGTTTGGAGTGAAGAGAAAAATCAAATGAGCGTAGACACTATTAGAGCTGTTCTTTTACTAGAAGCAAACATTAGTGATGATTTTTCAGTACGTCTTGATAGATTCACAGTTTCATAGATTCCAGGGCCAGAAGGAACAATTGTGATAATCTAGTCAAGCGTTTCTCAAATGTGGCCATCAGGGGCTTTTCTTGTGGCCACAGCCTCCTGGGCTGTGATTGGGGTGGGGCGAGGGGGCAGACAAAGTAGCAGGGCCTCCAGCTCCCTGGTGCTCCTGGATGTACCACCTTGGTGTTGGTTGCTGGGGCCACCAGTAGGGCCTGACCCCTTCTGGAGACACCTGGAGCACAATGCTGGAGGAGCAGGCAACCGGTGAATTCCCCACCTTCCCACAGTCAGTGGGGCTCAGGCTTTGCGCTTCAGCCCCAGGCTCTGGCCGCACGGCTTTGGGCTACATCCCTGAGCCCCATCCTTTGACCGCAGGGCTTTGGGCTCTGGCCACAGGGCTTCAGGCTCCAGGCCCCCACTGCCTTCTCCACTTCCTGCACCCCTTTCCCCCTATCGCCCCTGGCCCCGGCTGCCTCCCCAGACCCTCCATCCCAAGGCTTGCCAAGGCTGAATAAGTCTGCTGTGAAAAGTGATACTTGCATGTTTGTTAATATCACTTTTCACAACAGACTTGCTAGCTAGCAATAAATAAATTACAATGATTTGGACGTGTCTATGTGCATATATATTTGGTTTTCCTAAAGCTAATTAAGTATTTTAGGAAAAAGTTTGAGAGTGGCCACCAGCAAGAGTTGAGGACACCAAAAAAAATTTGTCCTGAGAATCGCTGCAGGCCATAGAACCTTCCCCTCAAAAAAATCCCTTTTGAATAAGAAAATATTTTAAAAAATCCAATCTTGATTTAAACATTGCCGGTGATGAAGAATCCATCAACATCCTTGGGAAATTATTCTAATGGCTAATTGGTCTCACTAAATAAATTTTACTCCTCCAGCCAGATGTCCAGTGAAATTAAAACCCAGGACCACTGGTACTGGAAGCAAGAGTAATATCCTTTGGTCATCAAACTACTTAACAGATCACTATGATACTGAAAGTTATCTTCCATTCTGAAAAATCTGTCTCTATTGCTACATATTAAGATATGGCACCATCACACACTTTTTATTTTTAAGTGCACATTTATTTTTCACATAATGATTTTGCTAGCCTCCCTGCGCATCACTAAAAGAACATCTAACCAAGGAAGTGACCCGAGATTGTGAAAATATGGTTACTTCCTTTAGGTACCTATGTAAAAAAAAAAATGTTGTATCCTATCTATTGTTACTGTCAATGTTCTCATCATCCATATACATGACTAACTTTTTTTAAAATCAATCAGTTGGTCTCTGTTATATCTTGTGGCCATGAGTTCCATAGGCTGATTATGACCTGCATTACCTTATAATTATATCTTTCAGTTTCAAAAAATTTCTCCTTGTTCTTGCAATATGAGACAGTATAAATAAGAGCATCCAATTTACCTGCTGCTGCCCCATTACTGCCATTTTTCATGAAAATTTGAGAAGCTGCAGCTAGACAATAGTAGGACTAAGAGCAGAAAATCAGGGGTTCCTGGAGCAAAGCACATGTATTACTGACACGATCCAACAACAGTGGTTCATAGATTACGTGTTGTAGGTTCACTTATACTGCGTAGTCTTCAGTGTTACGGAACACACTTATCAACCGACTTCAGTTATGCCAATTGGAAAAGTCTTTTCAGAATGAATTTTTTATCTTAAGTCTAGGATTGGTCTATCTCCCCTTGACCATGAAGCAGCATGAGCAGATGCCAAGACGCCACTAAAGGTACATCGACAGTGCAAAATAAAACCCCTGGCAGTGGTCTACAGAGCTGAGCTCCAGTCTGAGTGGGAACATCTATGCTGCTATTTTTAGTGCTGTAGCAGGAGCTCTGTGAGCCGAAAGCTAGCTCTGAGACTTGTTGCCATGGGTGTTTTCTTTTTGCAGCATAGACAACCCTAAAAGGGCAGGACAGGATTTAATGCCTGACAGATATAAGGGGAGACACAATAACCACAGAGTTAAAATTACTCGGAAGTAGCAAGGAGAGAGGAGGAGAAATGATTCCCCTCTGTTGTTCACCCAAAAACCCATTTCTACCAGTTGATCCAGTTCCATTTCTCTCCACCCTCACCCCAAAACCGATGTCTGTCCAGATTAGAATTCACTTTTCTAAGAGAAACTCCAAAGGGATCTACTGGCAGGATATTTCCCTAGTGAAACTAGGTATCCTGCCCTACCCCATTTTCTTTTTATTATAGAGACAATGAGCTTGAATATGTCCCTGAGGGCCTGGTTCAAAGCTGTACCAAATAATCAGCCCATCCATCACCCCTTCAGCATTTGATTGGTAGCGAACTGGCATTTGCTTCCAGTTCCCTCACAGCCCACGTCAGGACCAGAGGCTCTCCATGGTATAAGATACAAATTTCATGTTAATTGAAGTCAATCCTAGATTACTTCGTGGAGGAAGATGGCAGTTAATTTCTAAATGTCTTAAATTTTCTGTGTTTCCTTAACTTTTAATCTGTTGCAGGGGTTAAAAGTAACTGGCTGGGCATTAGGAATCCACCTATCAGACCTCTGATTGCACACAGAGAATGCTCAGATTTTTTTTTTTTTAAAAAAAAAGGTCGATTGTGTCTTTTTGTAGGAAATGTTGGGGGCACTAGTTGATTTTTTTTTTGTCAAAAGCAACAAGAGGGGAGGGGGAAGCACTGATTTCAAGAGAAAGAATGGACTCTTTTGAACCTGACACCACTGAAGGATCAACATTAGGGTGGCTGTATCTCTTTGGGCAATGTATACAATAGGAATTCACTGGTGGAAGCCATATATATTTAGCACTGGAATTATCCAATGTTGGAAGTTCTATAAGGGAATTAACATTAGGGTGGCTCATCTGTCACCTCCTCTTGAACAATACGGATCCCTTCAGGCTTTGGAGCCAATTCAGAGGCTGGTGCCAGAGGAAACAGCTGCGTAGCCTTGAGGAGGCGGCGAGTGAGGGAATTCAAGTCTTTAGTTTAAGTTTCCTGGCTCCTCCTTCAAGTTCCTGCATCTCTGGAGGAGAATCTGAGATGACTGTCATCCCCTGAGAGTTTAGGGGGCAGGGTTACACTGTCTTTTGGATACTGAGTTAGATATCAAGATAGTATAATCCTCCTCCCTCAGGCAATCTGGAATGGACTTAATATTAGGCTGCCAGGAACTGGATCTTGTGGGATACAGTATCACTGTCTACTCTATATGACTGAAAACAGAGTCACTCCTTTGCAGGTGTTGAGAGTTACTGGAAATGCGAGTACCTTCATTCAAAAGCATTGCCAGGAGGAAGAAACCTGCCTTTCCTTTCCTCTGTGCCTTAAACGGCTGCCAAGCCTGTGCCAAGCAAGTTAGGACCAAAGAGAGTAAGAGGCCACTCTCTTTGATGCAACTTTGCTAATGTTTACAGTGCTGCTCCCTTTTTATCAACAGTCTTTCGCCACTCAAGCACATGGGTCCATGTAATGTGTACAGGAAAGGACTCTGCATCTGGCAGCCTACAGCCCATTCTTTGTTCTCATTCCCAGGTATGCACTCTGGTAAGAAACAGAAAATTCTGCTTCCAAGTTATCTCAGTCCTTGTAGGAAAAGAAACTATTCAACACTGTTTTAAATAAGTGGGGCTCAGCATTTGGGTCACTACCTAGCCTTTTTGAGAATCCTTTCTATAAGAAATAGAGGAGTTGCTTGCTGCTATGTGATTTCGTCATGAGACTTGGAGAAAAGTACATGATGAAGTGAGGAGAGGCGATGCAAAGGGTACAGAAATCTCTGCTCAAGTAACAGCAATATGGCGTGTCACTCATGGTTTTCTTCTTACTGAGTAATTATGAGTTACAAATTGGTGTTTACAGATCCTTGCTTGTGTTGAGAACTCACTATGTTCCTGGCATCTTTGGCAAACAATAAAATAAGATGGCAAAGCACTGGGAAAACATACTAATTTTAAACTTTGTTCTTAAACAAAGCAACATTTGCATTGTGGACCACTCGCTGATATATTAAACTTTATACAAAGCAGCAACATGATTTTTTGGGTCACACACAGGACTAGCCTTTCTCAATTTTAGGTTCCTTTCCTTGCTCTGCCATTCATGAACCGCGGTGACTTTGGAAAAATCATGTAATGTTTTTGTGCCTCCATTTCCTCAACTGGAAAACTAGAATATTTACCTACTTCATGGGGGAGGGGAAGGGTTATGAGACCATGTTTCTAAGGTGCCTTGAGATCCTTTGAAGAAAGGTGTTACAAACAGGGTATGTGTATATGCACACAATTAATGACATATACACACAGGAGCACCCAATCAATTATGCATGCATGCCTCTGGTATGAGTAAGACCCACTTCTAACATACTGTCCACAAAAGGTGAATCAACGAAGAAATAAGTAAATAAATGTCTTTATGTTTAAAAATATGCATGTTTAATAAAACTACAAAAAAGGCATATCATCCTATGTACATTTGTTTGCTGAGTAACTACATAATCTTATCTCTGTATTTCCTCCATTTTACTGGCCCCTTCTTGTGTCATTGTAAGAATTTTAGCGCAGGGACCCTGTGTTATTTATCTTTACAGTGAGGTGTTTAGCACACTTTTGGGAGCTGTAAAATAAAATTTAAAAACCCCACAATCATAATAAGCAAGAGTTCCTAATATCATCCTTGTAATCTACTTGAACAGGATTTTTAGTTTAGTTTAGTATTTTAAAATAAATTTATCAGTCTGGAGCACATTTGCCTTTATTTAGCCATCTCTCCTCCCTCACCTTTCTCAAGACAGTCACTGTTATTCCACCTCTTTTCTGAACAAGGTCAAGTAGCTTCCCCCAAATCTGCCCCAAACCATGTCTCAGGTGACATCAGATGGGATTGAGGGCATTCATGCAGTCCTCGCTTCCTCCAGTCCCCCAAGACAAGTGTATCTCCTGCATGATTAAACTAGTCTCCAGTGTTCTAGGGCACCTCCGATTGTCTAATATAACAGAAATATATACATCTGCACACATGGCTCTCAGATGTATTTCAGCACAGCATCTCATGTTTATGTAATATCTACACAGCAGGGCACATTTGGTTTGTCCTTCTCTACATGCTTCACAAAGTTACAACAGCAATGCTGGTGATTCTCTCTGAACAAGGTACCCTGTCCATGTGAAAACATGACTTACCTCCTTCAGTTTCAATTCTTTCTCTCATTAGTGGCCTCAATTAGCCTCTTAAATCCCACTTAACACACAAAGGCCTTGTCTATACTACAGGGAAAAGGCGATCTAAGCTACGCAATTTGAGTTACGTGAATAGTGTAACTCAAATAGACGTAGCTTAGATCTACTTACCACAGGGTTCACACTACGCTCTCCCATTGTCTCCCCTTACTCTTCTCAATCTGGTGGAGTATCGGAGTTGATGGGAGAGCGATTTGCGGTCTTCACTAGACCGGTTAAATCAACTGACAATGCATCTATCACCGCATATTGATCCCCCAGTGACTGTAGACAAGCCCAAAGTTGTTTAATCTCTTCACCACTTCAGGGTCCACACTAACTCGACAAGTACTATCTACCAAAAATATCTCCAGTGAATCGAGATTGGCTGTTCAGCCAGCACTTTATACAACCCAATCTTTATTGTGCTAGATTTAGATTGTAAGCACCTCACGGCAGAGAATGTGTCATCTTAAGATTGTACGGTGCTGTGAACATGGTAAATAATAAAAGGCTAAAGTCTAGCCATAGGAAACGTCAGAGTTGTATATCCCCTGGAAAGATAACACGTAAAATGTTGCAGTGTGCGATGATGAATCTACATAAGGAGCCTGACCCTGCACTCTTACTCAGCCAAATATCTCATTGCCTTTACCGAGAGCAGGATTTCTTGAATAAGAATGGGGCCCAAAATTAGCACTAAATATTATGCTGTTATTTGAAAGCTTTAAATAATACCTATAGTTATGATGGCAAGCCAGTGTATTTTTATTTAAGTTTAACTGAGTTTTCATACTCATTCAAATTCTGTGTGGGATGCATGAGTTAATCTATCAGTATATTTATGTATGGAAGAAAACCCACAGAAAACCCCAAAGGGTCCCATCTAAAACAGATTTGTGATATTAGGAATAGGAAAGAGGTGCATTCTTGCCGAGTATCCTTAAGTTTTTTATTTCTAAATAACAGTCTAAGGTAAATTTTTCTGCACCATTAAACTATCATAAGTAAACATTGGTAACAGAAAAATAATGTTCAAAATAGTGCATGATTAATGAATGTAGAGTATAAAGAGGACATCATTTCACCCCTCAATACTACTTTACAGCACAGTCCCTTTGTAGGCTCCAGAAACTTTGTAAGTCACTATGCCAAGGAACCACAAATAAAAACCATCACCATTTTATTACCAGTTTTAAACAAATTGTAATGTTAATTTCATGTGCATAATCGTCATTACTGCAACACATGTATTAGTACCGTAATTTAGGCAATTAGGGCACAGCTACAAATCTGTCAGGTTCCACCATGAGAAATATAAAGTATGAAATTATACTGAAAACATGAAAAGAGTGAGACAGAAGGAGTAATGGAGGAGGAGAAGATTAAATTTTAAAAAGTCTTGTCATTATCAGCTTCCAATTGGAATCAAAAATCCGTGGCTAACAAATACTATGACACAAGCACAAACTATTCTTGGATTCATTAATGAGCAGCCTGATGGAAGTACAGAGAATAACATTCAGATCTAAGACATGCAGTTTAATATAGCACTTCAACATCTTTTTTGACGTGATGAATATTCCCTCTTTTTCTTCATTCCTTCCCCTTTCACTCAGCCATTGTGCAGAAGACATCAGCACATTGCAAATGAAATAAAAGAACAATGGGTAACTTCACAGAGATCAAGGAGGGTAAACATAGCCATCCATCCTTGCTACCCATCTCTCTCCTCACCGCACTCCCACTCCATCCAACCAAAGCCACCATATACATATGTGCATATTATGGGCTCTATGTAAAAAAAGAGAAATATGTTAATTTACTTAGCTCGGCAAGGCATATTTGGTGAGTGTATTACCTGGATTAGCTAAAATAACAGAGGGGGAAAGCTGGGGTAAGCAGGCTGAAGCCCTGTGTGTGGCCAAGGCAGCGAGAGAGAGAGAGAGAGAGAGAGAGAGAATGAACCCAACAACACAACAGTGGAACAGGCAGCTGGCCTGAGATGCTAATTCAGCACTTTAACAAATCAATGCCACTTGAAAAGTACAATGCGAGCCCTCACTGGGTAGATGTCAGGGGACTGAGAAAATGCATTCTCAAGTATTTCACATTAAAAGGGAATAATGTGTTAATTTATAACTCTTCACCCTATACACTTGGATTATCCATCTGTGTCAGTAATTTGACTTCTTAAATTTATCAAAAAAACATACGCAAAGGGAGGCATCTTCAGCTTAAGCATTGGGAAATGGAGCTTCAGAAAAAGCCTGTCCTATTTGGGGGTTGTTTTGGGGGGGGTGGGGGGTCTGGGTTTTTGTGGGGTTTTTGGACCCTTTGGTCAGGCTGTAGGAGCAGCAACGAAGGCCTTGCCTTGGCTGTGGCTGATTGCATTAGGTACCATCTGTCAAAAGTGACACCATAGAGAAGGAAAAACTTGCATCAGCAACCAGAGATGCCATCATCAGAATTTACTTTAAGGAATTTTAGCGAAGTCCCTCAGCACACCTAGCAGAAGGGAAGCTGCTGAGGGCTACACTGTAATTAAAATGCCATTCTCAATGCCGGATGAGTTCTACAGATGCTGCTTTTCAAAACAGAAGGGGGAGAGGGGGTGAGTAGGGAAGAGCTTATTTTGTTTCTAAGATAGTGTGGTATGTAAGGAGAATTTATAGTATACAATAATTCTCACATGCACAAGATGAAGTAAAATAAGAAACAGTAACTGACACAAAAACACCAATCCTATTCATGGTCAGATTCTTGGAATTGTATTTTAACATGAAGCTAATTGGCTTTAATTACACAGACAGCACTATTGATTTTTTTTTTAATAAAGAAAACTGAAATCTGATTAGAAAACACTAATCCATCCCTAAATTGCTTTTTCCTAGAAAACATGTTTGGTTTAAAATTTAAGAGGTCTTTCCCATCCCCTCATCTAACCATTTCTGTACTCACAAAAGATATCAGAGTGACAGCACTAGAGAATGAGATCCTCTGCTTGCCCGTAGAACATGGACAGTGCCTGCAGAAACTTCTCCACGTTGCATTGCCTACATGCCTCAATCCTGATGCAGAGGAGCATCATCTCTACCGGTGTCTGGGAAATATTTTAAACTGGAAACAGGATTTTTTAAGTCACATTTATTATTGTGCCACTATGTTTGCTGACCAACTTCAGTGTGCACTGTTCATGGGTTATGGTGTTTGTTTTTACAACCAACAGGGAAATCTACTGACATAAATTGGATGCTATGGTTTTAAATGAAATTAAAGGGGCATTGACAACTTTTTAAACATTTGCAGATTTGCCAGATCCATTTTACTACGTTGGTACCACACAGTAATGCCTACTTCATTGTGGGATATTTATTTATTGCCAATTATACAATTACACCAGAAACAGACACTCTCTTATTTTCAGAACATTGATATGTAAATAATATGCTGATGAATGGAAATGAGATGCTATAGATGTAAGTATCCATGTCTAGTAAAAGTAAATGCAACCTCACTTAGATAAACTGAAGTCTCTCTTCTAGATGGTGGACAGATACAACGTAAAATGAAAGAAGGCAGACTTTTTATGGGCTTCTAATCACTAAGAAATTAAGCTGGAGAAATACACAGGATAGAATATAAACAGTTTTCAACTGAATGTTTTATATTTCCCTGCTGTTGCTCCTCTTCTCTCCCCAATGCAAAAAAGAAAGCCCCTGCCCTTTACCATTTGTATTTCTGTAGGTTTCAGAGTAGCAGCCGTGTTAGTCTGTATTCTCAAAAAGAAAAGGAGTACTTGTGGCACCTTAGAGACTAACAAATTTATTAGAGCATAAGCTTTCGTGAGCTACAGCTCACTTCATCGGATGCATGCATCCGATGAAGTGAGCTGTAGCTCACGAAAGCTTATGCTCTAATAAATTTGTTAGTCTCTAAGGTGCCACAAGTACTCCTTTTCTTTTTGTATTTCTGTAGACACTCAAAATGGGCCAAATCCAGAAATGCTGAGCACCTCCATTTCCCATTGGTTTATTTCTTTCAAAACAGATAACCCAGGAATATTTCCTATTCCCAGCAGTATAACAACTGCCCCCGATCCTCACATGCAACATTATTAAGGAGGGAACATGAACAGGGATGCTTAAAACACTAAATAATCCT